>NC_034411.1:87674313-87781998 GCF_002078875.1 Numida meleagris | reverse complement strand
GGTCAGCCTCTTCTCTCTTGTAACTAGTGACAGGACGAGGGGGAATGGCTTCAAGTTGCGCCAGGGGAGATTTAGGCTGGACATTAGGAAATACTACTTTTCTGAAAGAGTGGTCAGACGCTGGAACGGGCTGCCCAGGGAGGTGGTTGAGTCACCGTCCCTGGAGATGTTCAGGAAACGTTTAGATATAGCGTTGGGAGACATGGTTTAGTGGGGTTGTTGGTGGTAGGTGGATGGCTGGACTAGGTGATCTTGTAGGTCTTTCCCAACCTAGCTCATTCTATGATTCTATGATTATCATAAACTACATCATCACCTTCACCTTTTCATCTTTATATGTGTCTTGGAAACAAAGCTGAGCAAAGATGTAAAGTCAGTTTAATGGAGGAAGAGATGACAGTCTCTTTGGTTTAGACAGATAACAAAAGGGAGAGATAATAGTGGTCTACAAAAACATGAAATACATGGAGAAATTGAATAGAGAAGTACTATTTACTATTTTTTTTTACTGCAAGTATCAGGAAGTACCCAATTTATTCACCAGGCAGAAAGTTTAAAACAAACAAAGGAAGTCATTTTTCACACATAATTAAAAATCATGCAAAATTAAATTGTGGAACTCATTATCATAGGATGTTGTGGAGGTCAGAAGTCCAGAACGTTCAAAAAGGCATTAAAATGCATTCTTGTGGAGAATATATTCATCAGAGAATATTTAACATGATAGTTCATGATGAGACCTGTAGTGCAGGAAAGCTTACAAGCACTGATTGCTATAAACTTATTCCAGGAAAATGAGCAGGTTAAGCACACACTATTTCCATGAAATTTATATTAAGTGTCTGTTACTGGTCATTGGAAGGCAGAAAATAAAAGGGAAAATTGATCTGATTTGGTGTGGCAGTATTTATGTTCTTTTCTGTTTGGTAATGAATGAAAACTGAATACCGAGTAATTGCCATTTTGAGTTGGTAGAACCTTAAAAATAAATTCAACAGGATAAAAAGCAATACAAGGTGCACAGTCATAATCAGATGCTCCCTAGAGCACCGGGATCAGAAAACTGAAGCGTTCCAGTTTTCCTCTTGGTTAGTTTTCATTTTTCTTAGGAGTCAGTGAGGAAAAAGCTATGTTCCTTTTGCGTTCCCTGAAAGCAGGCTGATTAAGGCAGATTTTAATGACTTCTGTATTCCTCTGTCTGATTCCACATCATCGGCCTCTGAGTATTATGTATTTTGCACAATTGTAGCAAGGATTTGACAAGTTATCTGTATCACTATGGATTGTATCATCCAAATAATTTTCTGCAAATCAAGTTTTCCTCAAAGATCTTGGTGATATTTATGAAATACTGAAGCACGTGGGAAAGTACCAAAAAACTGAAGAAACAGACTTTGACACACATTGCCATTGCTGCAGGAAATGTTTCATATATTTATAATTACATGTTTAAGAAAGACAGTATAAGTGAACTTAGAACACATCATCTTAAAATATGGGTAGGGACTATAATAATGTCTCTTACTAAGGAAGTTTCCAGCTCTTATGATGTTTATAAAAGAAGTGCCATGTTTTAACATTAGGCAGAAAAGTAAGTTTCCATAGGCAATGAACATAGCAATGAGTAACAAGATGCACTCTGGTAGCCAACACATGTGGTAGTTCTATTAGCTCAGTATTTTCAAGTAAGAATCCCCAAAGATCAGCAGCCCACAGAAGCTGCTTAATTTTGTGTCAGTTACATGTACTTTTTCCAACTCAGCAAACTGTGCAAATAATTTGGCTAGATATTAGATGGTTCCTGGCAATTTAAAATGCTTGGAAGAACACATGCTAAGTAGTTTCATAGTTTGTTTTGCCCTCAATGTATTTGAAAAATTAAAAAAAAAAAAAGTAAAAAGGAAAAGTAGCAAAGAACTGAATATATTAAATTAATCTTCAGCGTGTTTAGAGGACTTGGCTGACTATCATCATGTTCTGACTCTTTTGACTCTGACAGACTTAAGACATTCTGTCTTGATCTTCCATGATTAATTTGGAGTATTCTGTGACCAAAATATACACTGTGTGAATTCTTGCAAATTAGGTAGAATTTGCTTTCGATAATAATTAGATATATCCAAAGAAAACCAAAGCTTTTTGCAGCTGTGTCTCCAGCAAATAGGATGCTAGCTATTGCTTTGGACCACAGCAGCTATTCTTTTCAGTAGGCTTGAGTACCCACCATATTTTCATTTGATGACCTGATTTGATGACAGCAAAGATAAATTAGATGGGAAATAACTACAGAATTCCACGCAACCAAAAGTACAGCTGGTTCAACCAGCATCAAACATGAGCATGCCCCAAATTAGTTTGTACAAGCTCATAAAATACAGATGTTTGTAAGAGACCACATACCCCAAGGCTGTTGTGATGCACATTCTGTACCAGTACGTGTGGTGTATATGGAACCCATCTCATTTATTTATTACTTGCCCAGGGCTAGGCTCAGTCTAGTCCTTCCGATTTTCCTCCTCTCTTTTCCCACAGGAATAGCACAGCTAGAAAATTAGATTTGTGTGAAGGCACAGTGCTCTCCAGTAATACAAAAGGTCAATAAAAGCAGGCTTTCCCAATCTATCATCTCCATGTACACTTGATTGGTACCACTGATGAGAGGTTTTAAAATTATCTCAGCTTTTCTGTTACTACATTTTTCTGTTTCTCCTGAGCATCTTTTCTACTTTCATTTCTCTTTCCTTCTATATCATGGACATTCCCTGGTGACTGCAAAAAGGCAATGTCATAACTATTTTTAAGGGTAGAAAGGATGATCTGGGGAACTAGCCTCACCTCTGTGCCGGGGAA
Organism: Numida meleagris; assembly: GCF_002078875.1. NCBI lineage: Eukaryota > Metazoa > Chordata > Aves > Galliformes > Numididae > Numida > Numida meleagris. The sequence goes on along the minus strand of NC_034411.1, from coordinate 87,779,148 downwards.
AATCATGGAGCAGATCCTCCTGGAAACTATGCTAAGGCACATGGAAGAGAGGGAGGTGATACAAGACAATCAGCATGGCTTCACCAAGGGGAAATCCTCCCTGATCAACTTAGCGGACTCCTATGATGGAGTACCTGCATCACTGGACAAGGGGACAGCCACTGATGTCATCTATCTGGTCTTCAGCAAGGCCTTTGACGTGGTCCCCAACATCCTTCTCCCCACATTGGAAAGATATGGAATTGATGGGTGGACTGTTTTATGGATGAGGAACTGGTTGCGAGATCGTACCCAGAGAGTGGTGGTCAGTGGTTCAATGTCCAGACAGAAAACAGTGATGAGTGGTGTCCCTCAGGGTTCACCTCTGGGACCAGTGCTCTTTTCTTCATCAGTGATACTGACAGTGGGATCAAGTGCACCTTCAGCAACTTTGCGGACGCAAAGTGTGTGATGCACCTGACACTCCCAAGGGACAGGATGCCATCTAGAAAGACCTGGACAGGCTCTAGCAGTGAGCCCAGGAGAACCTCATGAGGTTCAACAAACCCAAGTGCAGGGTCTCAATTTCCTGAGATTTTATTCTTTGCCTGTCTGATATCCCTCAGGAGTGTGAACTCCATGATTACATGGTCACTACAGCCCAGGCAGCCTGTTTCTGTTCCTCCTTGTCTCCCAGGTTCTCTTTCTCTGCCTGGATGCTAGAGTGCAGGGGATCCACTGCTACTTGCAGAGTGTCCCCCAGGTGCCTCTCTTGCAGAGTTGTCAGGGAATGGCTCCACTGGTCACCCTTTCACACTCTCTGTGGCTTCATAATCATTCTACCTGCTCCAGTAGTTGTGCTACCAGGCAGAGAAGATAGTCCACCTGCTCACATTGCACACAAGGATATCCTCACTACCTGCAGGTACTTGTGCCAGGTTTAGGTGCTTCCTGCAGACTGGGCAGCCACATGTTTGCATGGGAGCTCAGTCTGGGTTGCAGCAGACTTCTTGGCAATGACTTTCAGCCAAGTGGAGACCATGGCTTGTCTAGTTCCACTGATAATGCAGAGTGTTAGGTGGGTTGGCCTCTTCAGTGGGGAGGAGGACTGTGGTCTGTCTGCCTGCCCTGCTTGCCCTGGCTGCGCAAAAGGCCACACCAATGGCCACACCAACAGCTGTGCCATGCCCTGTTTGCCTGCCCTCTTCGCAGAACTCCTGGGTTGTCATGCTCCCTGGGATCAGCCTTAACACACACAGAGGTTTGTCCACCATCACTCCCGGCTCTGCCCACACCACCTCAGAGCTGTGACTCATCAGAGGCTCCACTTTTCTCACCTGGGGGAGATGGGATGGCTTGCGCTTGTTCTCCCTGCGCTTCTTCTGGAGAGTGTTTTGCCTCTCTTGGAGGGATCCCTCAGTGCACGCCACCCTGACGTGAACTGTCATTAGACCGCATCACTGAGGACTGCCAAAGAAACACACCATCTCCAATGGGCCCTGCTGAACACTGTGCTGCTGGAAGAGTGAGCTTTCAAATGAGAAAGATCACAAACTTTATCATGCATATTAACACTGAACATATATTCTGTAGAAGTAAATATTCCAAATACTCAGAAATATTTGCACTTTAACAAGCTGCATCTATTTTCTCTTATGAGTGAAATGAAGACTTGGATGAAGCACAAAGGACTATCGTCAACTTCTGTACATGACTGAGTTTCAAACTTCTTGAAGAGCTTGAGGAGTTAATTTCATGACAGAATATATCATTCAGCATGAATATTCACTGAAAGGTGAATTTTCAGTAGAGTTCACTACCTTGAGCACAGCAAAGAGAAGACAGAGATGAGCTCTATAGCTAAAAACAGAATTTGCAAGCAAAACATACACGTGCTCTTCATGGTACCGAAGTCTCTTGAATGATAGGTATATTTTGTCTGAACATATTTTTAAACAGCATATCATGTTTAAATCACAAAGGAATTTCTCCCACAAATAAGACAGATTGTGACTACTGCTGGGAGAACAGGAAAGAACTTTTTCCTAACTCTATTGCATGGAAAATTGCTCACGAGAAAGTTGTTCATAGCTTTATCTAGGAATGCCATCAAACAGATTTGTGGCTCCTTCAGAGATGTAAATCACTGATGACGCTTTTGCTTACCCATCCCAATTTTTTGCTGTGACTATTGGCTTATAACAGAATGTTAGATTGAGAAAACAAAAAAGACAGCATTAAATGATGGTACTAATAGCTGCACTGGGATGGTTTCCTTTGTCTTAAAAATATTAAAGTAATTTCACTCCTTTAGCTTTCAAGTAACTTGTCAAACTTGTCAGTAATTTATGGACTAAATTTAACATTAAAAAAAAAAAAAAAAGAATGAAAAATGCTATTGCCAGGCAGCAGCCAATGTACTTCCAGCCTGTTGCTTTGAATCTTTACGATTCTTAGTTGTATTGCACAGGCTGGTAGTTTTCTTTAAAATTAATTGTTTTGTCTTTATTCTTCAATTTCAACACTTACTTCAAAAACCCTGTCCAGAGCCCACTGAATTTCTGCAATCTGTCTGATGAATTTGAAGGTGTTTACACCAATGAAATTGTGTTACTCAGCACTGAGTGATTTGGTTCACCAGGAATGCGACTGTGCTTCCCTCAGAAAAGTTTGAATAACTTTGTCTTAGTAGTAGTTTCAAAACAAAATCTGAAGCAAAAAATAAATGTTTTCATTAATGGTTAACATATGAGTATATGAGATCAGCACCTCATGTTCTGGGTCACAGTTATTATCTCTAACAGCTGGAAGAATTTGGAAACGTTCTTTTCAGTACCATCACATACCTATTCTTTATTACTTCTCTCAGTAATCTCTATATTGCCTAAAAGGTTAGAGGTTTTTTTATTGTTGTCTCAGGGTTTTGTTTTGTTTTGCTTTCCATTAGAAAAAGGCCTGGGACTTAGCTGCACTACCTAAATTGAGATTTTTAAAAAGAGATTTTTTCTTGCAAACTATGATGCCCCTATGTCTATAGTTAAATACTTTCACATAAAGAAGGGCCTATCCATGGGAAGAAAATAGTGACGAGCACACGATAATTTTATCCCAGCTCAGAAGTTTACAAGCTTGATAAAGTTGCTGCTAAACACTGCATCCTGTGTACCTCTCTGGACAATATTTATTCCATTATTCAGAAGGCCACAAATGACTAAAGCACTTACACATGCCTAGCTTGAAGCACACAAGCACTTCTAGGTCCAACAGCCTTGAGGACTTTATTCATCTGCTTGCATGTAATGCACACTTTTCCTTTCCAATTCCATGATGCAATGGACAAGCAATAAAGGCTCACCTACCTGTTAGCTTGGCTCAGACACCCTACCTTTAATGCAGTCTTTTCAGTTTTCTTCTATAATTGCTCCACATATTTATCAACAGATACATACATTATTTTTAATTTATTATGTTTTTTTCCTTCATTTGCCTTTTTTTTTTTTGTTGGTGCAAAATCCCCCTTTACTCTGCTTGTAAATCAAAAGTTACCAGACTCCAACATTTCAAAATCAGCACTTTTTTATTATTCTGTTTTATTATTCCTCTTAAATCTGCTGTAGAAGTTTTCAAGTTCTTAATTTCCTTTAAAAACATCTAGTTATTTACTTCCTTTTATATCATTTCTCAATTTAATATGACAATGTGCCATTTAAAATCCTAGCCTGGCTAGGATTATTTTTATGCATATATTTACGTTTCTTGATTATGTTTATAGTAATGACTTAAATGTCATGCTTACTTTCCCTTTGAAAAAGGAATTACAAAGAACATCTATACTCTGACAGACAACATTTAACCTAGCCTTTTTTTTCCTTTCTTTTTTTTTAAGTTCTCCAGCACTGAAATACGGCCCACAACAGTTGTGAGAACACAACAAACATGCTGCCTTTTGTTACGTTGCACTTATTGGAAGAAGTCTAATTCTTTGAGCAAAATAAAGAAATGCACTCAAATGGAATGAACACTGGTTTCCAGTGTACTTTCATTTTGTTCCAACAGTAACTTAAACAGCTCAAAAAGCAATTTTGGAAATGAACTCAAATAATACAGTGTTTGTTTGGAGTTTTTTTAAATTCCTAAACGCAGCTTATCAGTGAGATTTGCTTGATACCCAAACTTCTTAAGTCTCTCAGATCAGACTCATAGATGGGTCAGGATTCATGCAAACCACAGATCACCAGCAGTTCCAGCACCACAACAGAACTCGCTGCAGCTTCTCAAAGAGGTTGCACACTGCCTGGAATTAAGGTATCTCCCAGCTAATTGTCTACGGTTCATATCAACATGGCATGTAGGCAGATGAACACAGCCCCAAGTGGTCCCAGACTGTCCGTCTGTCTGAACCTGAATGGATGTGGAAAACCTGGAGGCCAGGCCAGGGAACTCCACATGCTTGAGAATAGCAAGAGGACATTCAGGCTATGAGATCAGTTGACCCCAGATGTAATGCGGATGTGAAAGCAGAACTTTCCAAGTGAACTTGGAATTTCTCCCACAGTCTTAAGGTAAGTTATTCCAAAAAGACTTCTAAGAACCTATGGTAGGGAGGGGGAAGGTGGAGAAAATATCCTGTTGCTATTCTGTGTACAAGGAAAATGAACAGATCAAAACCAAAACGGACGCACAATGATCTAGCACGGCAAATGAGATTACTGCCTCTCAGAGATGTGCTGGAACACTTCCCTTAACCATAAAAGAATTCCCACTAGTACACTCATGGTAAAAATGAATTTCCATTTGTCAACACCCGGTGCCCTGGGCTCTCAGGGCACTTTAACAGATGACAATTTGTATAAACATTTGTTTTAAACATTTAGACAGAGGAACATTTTGTTATGTATGCATAAAGTTCTGCAGAATCAAAATATTTTTACTGGAAATTGAAATTTCTCTTCTTCCAAACACAGTATTTCTTTACTTGGCATAAGGGCACAACAGATGGAGAAATTGCTAGAATGCTGAGAAAAAGCTGCTCTCAATTTTGAAGACTTTGGATCTAGTGTTAAGATTTTCCTATTTATTCTCCTTGAAATCAATAATACTTTATACCACTAGTGCACACATTGCATAAGCTTGCAAGAAGTATTCATATCTTCACTGATGTGTAACAGAGCACTCTTCAGACTGATAATGAAATTTTTCTCATTTTCAGACATTTTAGTATTACAGCTAATTACTGAGCTTGACCTACTGAGCTCTCCAGCCTGGGATGTCCACTCAGGTGATCAATCATCCCCCCAGAAATAACCTCTGATTCTGAGTACCTTGATACATGAGTTTTTAATCAGAGAATAAGAAAAGGAACACATGTAGATAATCCATATTCTATGAAAGGAACATGCATTACCAGAAGTGTAAGCATTTCAGGACTGGATTCCTAAATATTTGCTTAAAACCAGTAGAACTTAAATACAGACTTCTGTAGGAAATATTCTCAATTTCACAGAAACAGAATATTCAAAAATAACTTGTTTCATTTTCAAGTTGAAGTTAAGAGTTTACAAATGGAAAGCACCAACCTTTGCCTACCTCATCAGTGCTATGCAGGAGCTGGCATGGAAAAGATTATTATGACCAGGGATCACAGTAACCTAGGTGAGAACTCGGTTCCCATGCAGCTGAGGTTCGGTGCCCTCTCTCACACACACAAGGAACCACACACTCTTCATCCAGCTGGTGAATACCTTCCCACTCAGTTTCCTTTTTGACAAGAGATCCATTTTGGAACAAACAAAGAAAAATTTTTCACTTGAGAATATTTGCCTGCCTCTGCTTACAAGTTTACTTTTGTACAGCTCAGTTAACAAATATTAGTAGGAGAAATTCTATGCATATGAAGCAAAAATTCCAAGTGCTGGAGAAGACCAGTCAAAGTATTTGTATACACAACACAGGATTTACTCAAAGTAAAGCCAGGAATTGCTGGATTTGTTCCAGACGCTTGTGGATCCATAGGCTGTGTCTTTCATGAGGGCAGCAAGACATCAGGAGCTGGCAGCTGCCAGAGGCTTTGCTCCCAGAGGCAAAGCTGCTATCATTCTCCACTTGCTTTCCACTGCAGTTCACCTGTGGTCAGATTACACCTGTCTACTTGTACAGGAATATCATCCTTTGATGTAAATAGTACTTCTTCCTGCCACCATTCATCCTGTTATATTAACAGAAGGCAACTACAGCCCTTTGCATCATCCGTTTTCCTATGCTAGATAAGCAGCCAAAATCTTTATATTCAAAGGGTGAAATAGACTGTTAGATATCTTATATACTGAAATCCATTGAATTGCACCTAGGTATATGTCCAGTCAAACCTGTAATCTCCTTACCAATAGAAACATCAAGGCTCAATCTTCAAGAAGCACTTCTTCAAGCAGGAAGGAGGGATACACAGCACGGGTTCTGAGCCTCATATTTACTGTACGCACAAAGTAGGAAGTAGAGTCCAAATAGGCGAGGAAGTCTATTCCAAAGAGTAACTGATTTTGCTGCTAGGTTCTTCTAGCCCTAGAAACAGCCACACAGTAAAGAAGAGTACTGCTTCTAGTAAGATTTCTGTCAGTATGTCAGTGTTTCTTCCCACACTGCAGCTAAGGGCCACATAAGAGAGGTGAGTGCTGCCAGCAGTCCCCTCCAGCAGCTGCCAGCTCTTCTAAGCACTCCTTTCTCTCACCACAGCTCTGCAATCAGAAGGGCTACAGGGAGAGAGAATGTGTGCAGTGGTAATGGGATATGCACACAGCTGTCACCAGCCAGGTTATAATTTCTGTACACCTCGTAGTGTTTAACTCTGTATCTCAAGACCCAAGGGAATACTTGGCTTTTGCACTGTCTGCTTACAGAAGCATTGCAAGCACTGCAGGAGAGACTAAAGTAGAAGCAAGATGTGGACAGAGATACACATGGACACTGTAGTATAATACAGATTAAAGAACTCTGAACATTATTATTAATATCTTAAAATAAGTTAACAAAAGCAAGATTTAAAAAAGCACTTTGCAGCTAGAAAAAAAAAGTTTCTAAAAGTGAGCAAAGCAAATTAGTTATCTATTAGATGAAAAACCTGAAAGAATATATTGTAGAGATGTGGTGAAAGGACTAATCGCAAGAGTGCCAAAGCAGACAGGCTATGAGTATGAATTAGTGGGAGGAGAGAAGGAAAGGGAGAGAAAAGCAATAAAAACCATGATACTTCTATGGATTGCACTTTGCAGAGTTTATGTCATATGTCATCTGAACATTAAATCTTAAAAAGCAAAAAAATCCCAACCGAAAATGCAAACCACGGCTCCATCTTCTTAGCCTTGGCACTGTATGCGTATTCATTGTACAAAATTTATAATTTCAGTGGAATTTCTCCCTCCCCTTTTAACAGCATTGTCTCTAAGGCCTTCTGCAATATCTAAATGCTTAGTTAGTCTCTGAAAGAGATGGTCTGAGTTATTTTCTATGTTACTCATATTCCTATGCCACTGCACTACACAGGCACGTGTAACAGGGAGAGAAAATGAGAAGGCTTTGGTTATTTTTAATCCACCTGCCTCTGGGCAGCAGGGAATACATTTCTACACCGAGTATGTTGCTCCTGCCTAGATGGCTGAACAACACTTCCACAGATATAGTCCGTATCTATTCCAGATAGAAGCATACTTACAATACTCATACAAAGTCCACAGACAGAAAAACAGCCACCACTCATCAGTAGTTTGCTGTTTCTCTGATTGCTCTATAATGTCATCTAGTTTGCTAACAACTCAGAGCCAAAACTCGACGTTTCTCTCCCAGAGTATCCTTGAAGCCAAACCTGTCATAAACCAAATATACATCAAAGGTCTCCAGGTGCAGTCATGTCATAGAGACAATCTCTGTCGTCAAAAACTCAGTATCCCAAAACAGTGCTTAGCTCTAACTTTCATTTTCCAGTTTACCACTTTCTGCCTTTTTCCATTATAGTTGGGAACTTAGTTCCGTTACGTTACATTTAGCAGCAATCTCCCTCAGCCTTCTGGGAATAAATCTCATGTGGTCCTTGTCACCTGCAGGCTCAGCTGGTGACAATAGGAGCTGGGATTTCTCTCTAGGAGTCACCAGAGCATTCATGGCCATAATACAGCTCCCTCATTAAACACAGCTCAGAGTTGCTTCTTGTCAGCTGATCATCAAGTATACATTAAACCGTGGCTTTCTCACACTTCACCAACTTTTGAAGAAAGTGATGCTAGAGTAGTCAGTGCTATGCTGTCAACTTCTCAACCAGTAAAATGCATCATAGTGTTTCACCAGTGAGTTACTATCAAAGTAGTATTCCACAGTTTCTCAATGTTTTGCCAGTGCACACATGTGAAAGCATCCTTACGGCACTGATGAATGCGTGAGGAAATAAGGTATTAATCCAATTCTATGTCAACCATTATAGAAGTTGCCTTCTTGTGGCAGGCCCAGGTATCTGTTTTTTCTTACTTATTATTTATTATGCCAACCATTAAAGGAGTATTGTCAGTAACATTTAATAGATGTTTACTTTTGCAGGTACCTCCAGGAGCTGTCTATGTAGCAGCTTACAGGTATATATGCCTGGTGGCACGTAGAAGGTGTGTTCAGTAAACACTAGTGTGCAGAAAAGGTTTATCTGATTCATGATTTAACAGTGATCTGCTTACACTGTAGCCTGTAAATTAATACTAAACCCATGTGCTTCTCTTAGCTTGGCTAAGAAGGAACTGCCTTTGAGAAAGCTGCTGGCTGCTGTATTCCTGGGTGTAATAGAAGCTCTGGTACAGGGAGAGAAGTAAAAAAAAAATTAAGGAGGCTTTAATGAATGCCAGTCCAGCCCTTTCCTCACAAAGGCAAACCAATCCAGCTCCTCAGTTCATATGGCTTTGGATATTCACTGCAAGATCTGTGTATCACAACTCACAAAGCCAGGATTCTTATTCATCAGTTCTAGCTTTAGGATCTTTTTCTAAGAAACACCATAAAAGACTTACTGCATAGATAAAAAATCTTTTTAAACTTCCCTAACTACTGTTGAGTGCTAGCATGTGCTTGCCAGTTTCCAAGCAGAAGTTAGATAACGGGTGGGACAGTTGTTACAATCTCCTGAAGCCTCATCCAGACATTTGGTGCATTATAGTCTCTCTTTCAGAAATTCCTGGTGCTCAGCACTGGTAGATTCACCTCTCCCTGTCAGCTCTGGGAGATCTCTCACCTCGTATCAAAGAGGTGTTACTTTCACAACAAATTTTCTTGTAGATTTCTCTAGGGGACAGGGACAAGCACCATTCATTCAAAACATTATTGTTGTTATGTTAGAATGGAGCAATAAGGTGAATAACTTTCTCCTTTTCCTTAATCTGATATCCAGGCTACTGTACTGTTTACACCAGTTTTTTTCTTCAGGCAAGAGAGATGTTGCCCACATTAAAGGCAGCATCAGTAAAAGCTTCAACTTTGTGACCCAATTACAAGACAGCTTCCTTATTTTTTCCTTCATCTCTCTCTTCACTTTCTGATAACACTGTATTTTTCAGTACTTCAAGAAAGTTACTTCTTTGAACCACTGTTTGTAAGCATTACCTCCTTTACTTGCATGATATTTAACATGTGATTTCAACGTGTCACAGAGATACCAAGAATGTGGTTTTTTATGCTTTACAAAAGGAAAAACTGAAAACAACAAATGGAACACTCTCTGGAATTTACAAGGTTCCAACATGAGAAAGACACTTTTTGCAGGCAATATGGGCATCTGATGCCGTAACAGTTACCTGTCTAAATCTGATGAATTCACACCTACCTTTTCCTTAAGTGTAAGAATGTTGTGTACTTTTATCAGTGACAAGAGGAAGAGCGCCAAACAAGGAATACAGAGCACTTACATAGTTCTATAAGCCTGTGGCAGACAACCAAGGAGCCTTCAAGCCGCCAATATACCTTCTGGAGAGCTAGCCAAGCGGCCAGACACTGCTTCTGGAAAAACAGCTTCTCATGCTTGCATCTTTTGCCAAGAAAGGAAAGGATAACACAGAATAAGACAATACGCCGAACCATCACCAGAATATTTCTATGTTACCAAAAAGCATTTTATGCAAATATAGTGACTAATGGGAGGGGGATAATGCTTGTAAAGAAAAACTCAGAAATCACATAGTTGTGATCTCTCCACTGTAAAACTGGACTTTGATTCTTCAGAACACATAGATGACATTCTCTATGAGAAGATTTTGCCTATCAACAGAAGAAAATAACCCACAAGTATTTTTTATCTTAATTAAAGTCATTTCAACAGCATCCCAGATGGCAATGGCTCTGAAAGGGGTTTACTGCCACTGCTGAATATGGATTCCTAAAACATGTTTCGTTTTAGCATCTGTGCCTTCCCCCTACAGGAAAATATTGGTCTCTTCCACAGGGGTTTGATTCAATCTGTGTGAACTGTAAAAGACACACCCTAACAGTGCCCAGTGCCAGGCCAGTCAGATGCACCAGCAGGAAACTGTATTTTAGCGCAACTTGATTTTTCTGAAAAATGAGGTTCTCTAGTTCTGAAGGACACACAGCTAATGACTGTCAGCTTCTCCTCTAAGAGAAGCCAATGAACCCTGAAATATACTGCCTACACCCAAAGCTGACAATGGTTCCTTGTCAATCAGACAGCAGTAAGACTGTGATAGTTCAGTTCTTAAAGCAGACTTATCTTTTCTAATTGGAAGACTGTATCTTTCAGTTTAATGAGGAACTGAGAGCCATACCTACATATTTAAAGTATACATACATTACATACACACACATGCACAGATGCATATAAACATATATTTACCAAGTAAATATGCATGTGGAAGCCACCTGTGACACCTGGTCTTTTACTAAGTTATGTATACGTACATATCGTGTGCTTACTTCAAACTTCCATAAGAAGATTATGATTCTCAGAGCTGCAAGCTTTTGAGCTCCACACACCACTAATCTTTCATTAAGAATTCCAGTTCCCACACTAATACTTTGCAATTCTGCATTTTTATGTCCAGATACTTACCTCAGTATCTAAGAAGTAATAGCAAATAACAACTGTAGTAAAGTGATAAATGTTAAGTCCATTTCGCATACACACATATGATGAGTTGTCATTATACCCTCATTACAGTAGTGAATTGTAGTTCCCATACTGACACCAGCAGGAATTAGATCAACCAAGGACTGTATTTTTAAACTCAAGATTGAAGAGCAAGCAGGATGCTACTAAATGGAATCTGAAAACGCTTCTTGCAGGTGCCCTCAGCTTAAAATTTAGCCCAAGCTCCAATTTTAAAGACAGAATCATAGAATCACTCAGGTTGGAAAGGACCTTCAAGATCATCAAGTCCAACTGCAACCTAACCATACTACTCTAACAACCCACTGCTAAATCATGTCCCCAAGCACCACATCCAAACGGTTTTTAAACACATTCACGGATGGTGACTCAACCACCTCCCTGGGGAGCCTTTCCAGTGCTTAACAACCCTTCCTGGAAAGAAGTTTTTCCTGATATACAACCTAAACCTCCCCTGGCGCAACTTGAGGCCATTTCCCCTTGTCCTGTCACCTGTCACCACTGAGAAGAGACCACCCCGCTCTCACTGCAATCACCTTTCAGGTATTTGAAGAGAGCAGTAAGGTCTCCCCTCAGCCTCCTCTTCCCCAGACTAAACAGCCCCACTTCTTTTAGTCACTCCTCGTAGGGTGTATTCTCCAAGCCCTTCACCAGCCTTGTTGCTCTTCTTTGGACCTGCTCCAGCACCTCAATGTCCTTTCTGTACTGGGGCGCCCAAAACTGAACACAGTACTCAAGGAGGGGCCTCACCAATGCCGAGTACAAGGGCAGGATGACTTCCCTAGTCCTGCTCACCACACCATTCCTGATCCAAGCCAGGATGCCATCGGCCATCTTGGCCACCTGGGCACACTGCTGGTTCATATTCAGCCAACTGTCCATCAGCAAATGATGATCATAAGGAGAGCGATTAAGTGCCAGTTAACAGAGTTTCTCATAACTGTTTCCAGACAATATCTGGTTGTTAGACAGTAATGGGTTTCAGTGTTGTTTTTTTATTCACAGCTTCTGATTGCAGATGAACACCTGCAAGAACCTCATATAGTTTGCATGTATAGTAGATAAGAGTGTCTCTCCTGTGGATCATTAATCTGATATTTTATTTACTCAAACTTATATCATTTGTTTAACCTCTTATTTTAGGATTAGTTGAAGACCTGGAAAAAATATTCATATTCTTTGATAAAATATCCCATCAATCCATGATCTTGAACACACACAAAGCCAGAAAATGAAAGGATTATGAAATCTGCAAAATTCTGACTCGATAAAATCTTCTAAGAAGCGACAGCCTATATCAAGTTCCTAGGCTGTAATTTGTGCACCTCACTGGGATGCAAGATATTAACAGCTTCTGGCCATTTGATTAATTTGATCATACAGAACTAGGTTCTGAAAGTGCTTGTCTTCATTTCAATAACCTACGTTGTTACTAGCTTTGAAAAAGGCAACTAAACAGCCTGGATAGTTAGCGTTGCCTCTTGTTGATAAAACCAAACCCTTTCTGAAGAAAGGCGACAGGCCCAGCAAACTCAAATTTAGAGCAGAATGCCAAATATACAGCAGTACTGAAGCCAAAGCCAGTCAGCTCAGCAGGTAATGCAATCAAAGGAGTTCAGCTTCATATCTCCTCCTTTTGCAAACCAAGGGTTTAGAGATGGCTTTTTTTTTTTTTTTTTTTTACATTGAGTGAAGCCTCTTAATTGCTGTTTTGAAAGTCCATCTTTCATACTGAGTATCTTATTAAACATAGTGAAATAACTCCACATGAGAGTTTGCTTTAAAGATATAACAAAGATGTACATTAGCTGAGATTGTACTCTTTACACAGCTGTGTACAGAAATACTCATGCTATGTCAGAATGAGCTGCCTTAGATAACAAAAGGAGTAGAGGAAAAGTCTCCCTTTTATTGGTATAGACAAAATAGTAAAAGGTATAGGCTTCCAATTAGGGTAGCAATAAAAATGAATAAGGAAATAAGGTAAATGGGAGCTATTCAAAGGGAAATACTGTGGTAGCTACGTGGTGGATTGCTTCAAGAATTTATTTTTGGATTGACAGTACTGTTTTCCTTATCATAAAAAGTAGGAGCATGCTAATAAGGACAAAATGAAAAGAAAGGAAGATCAGAACACAGGAGGATTTAGCTTGGAATTGGGACAGTAAAAAAGCTCTGAAATGCAGTGCTACAAAGCACAAGCTCATACATGTAAGAACTAATAAGCACAGCAAATTAAAGCTGAGGTCCCCTCCAGGCAGAATTACCCTACCCTACAGGAACTCATCTGCTAGAAAAAACCAGAAGAGGTAATAGATCCGGGTAATACCACTTAAACAGAGAAGATCTACATGACAGTTGTACAGCTTACCTACTTACCTAAGAATTCATAAATTGGGAATCTGAACAGAGCTACGTTCATAAGTATCACTGAGGTATGAATGAGATTCCTTACTAAGAATCATGGATATATTTCTAGAATGCTTTATTTGAAAAAAAAAAAGAAAGAAAGAAAGAAAGAAAAAGAAAAGAAAAAAAAAAGGATGAATGGGGAGTGGAGATCCTTCGAAACAGGTCGAGAATGAAAGTTTTGCTCCCCTAAAATAGCATAAAAAGGTTGTCAGGGAACACCAGCTTTCTGAAAGATGCGAAAATAAAAGGAGTTACTCCAGCCAAGGACAATACTAGTGTAAGAATAAGGGTATATAAAATGGCCATTAACAGACTGGGAAGTACAGAAAGATCTTCAGTCAGAATAGTTTGCAAACAATCCCCCGGTAGGACAAGCAGGGTGACCACTATTATTTTTAAAATCAAAGTGCAATAGATGTGTGAATTTTATCTCATGAAATCATAACCTATGTCCCCAAAAATCAGACTGAACAAATCAAGGCATTTTTAACGGTCAAATGCATTATGTTAAAACTCTTCTTCCATCTGACAAATCTAAAGCGTTTAGATTTGAAAGAAAAGGTTTGACTAGATGAATGGGGGAAAAAAAAAAGCAAAATATTACAAAATTTCCAAAAGTTTCACCATTTCTTGGAGGTAGAAGAATGTACAGGTGTTGTCTTACATTATAAACAAACACTGGCATTTTCTGCAAGTAAGAAATCCTGGTTTTCTGCTTGTGTTCACTGTAGTCAGAGGTCCATCAGACTCCAGGATACTTCCCAAAAGATATGGCTCACTGGTCACAACAATATGAACCTTATTAGAGAAAGAAGACTTAAACATGGGTTTAAATTTGCATACAGACTAGACAGCTCAGAAGGGTTCTAAAACCACACTGGGGTCCTGATTCCTTTCTGACCTAGTGACTTGCTTTGTTTCTGGCTCTCAAAAAATAAACAGCATGAAATTGAATGCAAGTGAAGAAGAGTTGCATTTGTGTCTTCCACAAATTCAGTCAGTGCTTGTTCACCTGGGCAAAGTCCAACAGTGTGCCAAGGAACACTTGTTGCAGGAGCAAATTTTGTGCAGAGCTTCGTTTCTCAAGTTTGTATCTTCCAAGAATTATCTTAGAGGTTTTTAAACTAGGTTGATGAGACACTAATGCTTGTACTCCGCTATGTACTTTGGCTAAGCTACTTGCTGCAGCTCCTGCAGGCACCATGTCACAAGGCTGCAGCCCTAGGCAGGCAGCAGCCACTGGGCACCATGCAGCAAGAGGTGCTGCTCCTGAGGCTGGTGCTGTATTCAGGGAAAATGGAAGGATGCCAGACAAAAAGGCACAGTTGCAAGGTGGAAACATCCCTACCTGTATTACAGACATCACTCTTTTCTGCAATACAGGACACAGGCAACTCTTCCAATTGTTCATCAAACCACCACAAGTTCTATACAAAATTTTATTTTACCTTGAATGTCAAGCATATTACCAATCTCATAGTGGGACAACAGAAAAACAACACATTAGAAAAAGCCACTTGTAAAGCATTGGGTAAGCTCAGTACAAGATTCTGCCTTAATTTAAGAAAAGGACTTGAAATTCTCATGGAACTGTGCATTTGCCGCTTATGTAAAAGTAAGCAATACATCTCATTAGCAAAGCATACAAAGAAAATTACACAAACCTTGCTTAAAATGAAAAAAGAAACAGCACAACAAACATTGTAGTTTGTTAGCCAGCAGTTAGACCTTTCTCCTTACCTACTTCTTCAATTTGGCAACTGCAGTTCTCAGGGAGAAACAGCAATGGCTACATAACTTAATCCTTAATCTGCAGAACCGTTACAATGGGCTTGTGTACACTTTTTTTTTTGTCAAATTAAAACTACAAGCCAACTTTACCAACATTACATTCTTCTTTTTTTTTTTTCCAAATATTTTCATATAAGTTGAATCACCCACATGAACATTTTTGACCTTTTGTAGCTAAAAGCACCATCTTCAATAAAACCTTGGCCTTTCCTGAATCAGTAGGAGTTCTAACCTTGCATTGCACCTTGGTTTTAAACAGAGAACTGCGTGGCAAAATAGGTGACACTACTTCTATAACAAGTAGAGATATTTCCCTTAATTTATAAAAATCCAATATAAGCTTTTGCTCATAGAACACTTGGAGCTATGACATATGAAATGTACACAAGCCAATGAGATTAACACACATATGAAGTCAAAGCCAGACACATTCTTTCAAAATCAAATACTGCATATGTCAGCTGCATGTGAAAAATTTCACAGAAATTTACACCTGACCTATACCATTACAGACCAATCCTGCTGCCAGTGGAGTCTCCAGCACTTTTGCAGAGGATTTCAGTGGCAGCAGGACTATGATAAGACACTTAAATACTAAATGCTAAATATTATAGGTATTTTTATTCCTATTAAAATTGATGATCTCTTTAAAAAACACTTCAATTGATGCAAGTTATTAAAAAAAATGCATTCCTTTTTTAAAGGACTGTATAACATTTTGGATCCTTAATTATAATGATTATAACGTCAGAGGTACTTCTGTTCTTGTTTACGGGATTATTGCTGGTCACCTTCCTGAGACTTGAAAGACCATTAAAGACAAGCACCATACCTATTCCCCTAAATTACTATATCACAAATTAATAATTTGGTCCCTTTCTAAATGGATCTCTTCCCACAATGACACTAAAACACAGTGATGGGTCACAGATTCCAGGGGGTCCAACTGGTCCTGGCATTCCCGGACTGCCACGATCTCCATCTTTACCAGGCTGCCCACGCTCTCCAGGGGGTCCTTCCTTACTCATACCCGGGGGACCTTCAGGGCCTTAGTGACACACATGCAAGAAATACACACATTACAGAATATTTTTATTCACACGGAAACGAGCAACTAGGGACCCAAAAAAGGGTACTTTGGTGAAGTACTAACATAAAGAACACTTCAATTTCTGAAAAAGACACTAGTCGCAAATTATTTGTATGTGCACATAGCAAATCTATTGTCTTACAAGGACTTAAAAAAAAAAAGCACAGAGAACACTAAGTAAAAATAGCTTTCCGAAGGAAATATAAAAAGCTATTTTGGCACAATTATACTTTATCATATAATCTGGAACCACTGGGCATGAATCAGAGTCCTCTGAATTTTATTTATTTTTCTAGCTCTGGATCACGCTCTAATCTCTCTTCCAAACACTCAGCTTTGCATTTTGAATCAATGCAATGCTGTTAGGAAGAATATTTCTATCACTAAGTAATGGTTACAAGTCACATGATTATATCAGGACTCAGTTTTCAGATAATGTCTTATTTAAAGACCTGTCTTTCCAGAAAAGGGAATCTCAGGTTCCAATCTATATTATGATTAATAATAAGATAATGGTTATCTTATGTTAAACAATCTATCCTCTGACAATTTAAAAGGCACGCAAGAGACAGGCATCAGCCACGAAAGATGTATGGTAAATAAGATGTGTAAAGACTATTCATATTTTTTTCAACTATATAAACATTTTTTAATAAACTATTTCCTTATATTTAATAGCATGCACTGAATCTACATAAACCATTCTCTCACCTGGAGGTCCTGGCGGGCCTTGGATCCCAGGGACCCCAATTCCTTGATTGCCTTTTGCACCGTTTTTCCCCGGCAATCCTGTGGATTAGCAAACACATGTATATCTTTGCACACTAAGAGTATCTTCATAAGAACAATTAGAAAGTCAACATTTGATTATACTTATTGAATGAAAATATCTAATTGTTCAAAAGCAAACCATGGGATGTAAAATAAGCATTTCCTTGTAACCTGCACAGTGTAACTAGGTTCTTAATTATCCTCATCTCCACTAAATTAAGAGCCAGTGTAGCTGCTGATAAGCAGATGGCCACTATGGGTTGATGGAGCAGATGATGAAGAATTAAGAATTGTGTTAACTGTTATTGCTTTTTCATTGGCAATGTTTTTTATGGACACACATGAAGAGAGTGTAAGATGTTCACCACAATCGCTGTGGAAAACAGACTATACAGGAAACTTTCCACAATGTACAGCAAAATTAAATCTCCACCAAAGAAGATACACTCTCTCAGAGGGGCAAAATATATACTCTCTCATACCAGCACAACCCAGTGAATTCAACTGCTTCATAGAAACAGATACTGATTTTTCTCATATGGAATAGCTAGAGTGGTTAGGTAGTGTCAGCTCCAGAGGAAAGCTGCACATTCTCCCTTTGAAAATGAAATTACAAAAGCACTACAAATTAACATTACGCCCAAAATGAATCTGATATGTGAGGTCATAGTTGAGAAGTCACAGAGAAAATACATATTTACTAGCCATTTTCCTGTCAACCCTTGGCAACTTACTTGGTAAGTGTATTTCATATAGCTTTCCCAATTACTTTGATGCAAAAAAAATACAGTTGCTGCAGGGATCAGTTACCAAATGGACTCCATTTCCAGACTAGATATACATATTTAAGCTTACAAAAAAACACCACAGAAATCAGATGGAATGCTTGCATGGCTGAGATACCTAAAAGCATTAGCTTCTTTAGTATTACTAAAAAGAATTCAAAACCTTTAAGAAAAGTATAAGGAACATAAATCTTTATGAGATAAAAAGAAAAAAGGAGAAAAACCAAGGAAGTCAGAGGGCTATAAATGTGTCATACGCCAAAGAACAGCCTACAGTAAATAATCAGTGAGTATGTGCAGTTTTTAGAATAGCATAAACAAAGAAGTTTGGAAGAAAACAAATATGGAAATATACTGAAACCCATGTCTAAACATATCCGATCTAAAAATAAAAACAAAACTAAATGCAGTTAAAAATATCTACATGAGACAATAAATGAAATAAAGATCACTAAAAAGATCAAAGTTTTAAGTACAGTAGAACTGAACACCAGTTATCTTGTGCATCCTGGTGTTTTGCCTTCTTCTGATATGCGTACTTCAACAGCAAAGAAACCTTTGCACCATACCCTCATTAATACTTTGCAATACAAACTCAGCTATTCCCTTACTCCTCCACTCTGCACTAGTCCCATTCAAAACTGCAAGGAGAAAACAAAGCCATAAAGAGCACTTGCACACAGTACCTCTTGTCCCACGAGCCCCAGGGCGACCCGGGATGCCAGTCAGACCTGGAACACCATCATTCCCTGGCAAACCAGGAAACCCTCTTGGACCTTCGGGGCCTCTTGGACCTGGCGGTCCTGGAAGTCCTGGGGAAGCGCTTTGGGACTGACAGTGGTTGCAGTTTTGCAGCCTTCCGCTCTGAAGGATAGCAGGCAACTGTGCTGGGAGAATTCAAATAAAAAAAATGATTAGAGTGTTTTAACTATAACGTATAAAATTTTTTCTACTTATTCACTAAAATAAAACCAGCTTTCTTTCTTTAGGCAGCACGGTATCTTTAGGAAACAAGGTGCTTTTAGCACCTTATGGAGCCACTGGTGCGGAAGTGTATTTCTACAACTCTATGAAGACGAGTGATAAATCAGATCAAAATGTTGGCACTGTTTTCAAGAAAGCATCTTTACAATTACAAGGAAACTTCTTCAGCACTTTAAACAAGGAAAGAACAGTAAAGAGTCTTCCAAACTTACTTCTCAGTACATCTGAACACACCTGTCGAATAAATTCTTCTGAAAATTCTCGTGCCTAAATTGAACAAAAAAGAGTTATAAAAGCAGCCCACATTTTTTGGGAGTTTTAAAGTATCCAAAATGACCAGTGTGAGGTCCCATGCATACAGGTTTTCCATCTGATCCAGGTGGTCCTGGGGGCCCTCTGTCTCCAGGCTGACCTCTGACACCAGGAGGTCCAACCAGACCCTGGATACCGGATTCTCCCTTCTGTCCATTGATGCCTCGAATGCCCGGGTCTCCTTTCTCACCTTTCTGAAATGGAAACCAGTGAAAAGCCAGTTGTATCTTTACATGCCTTATCTTTACATGGACACTACGTAGCATCACAAATATATTCTCAGATAAGCTTCACTGAGAATCTTCATAAAATTAATATTTTGTCACTTAAAATGAATTAGATACTGATTAGATCTATTTCACTAAAATGTAATATATTTCTGGATTCTTTATTAACTGTTTCAGATACAAAAATTTACAAAGTACCTAAACTTCCATATTAGAATTGAATCATAGAATTGTTTGAGGTGGAAGGGACCCTTAAACGTCATCAGGTTGAACTCCCCTGCAATGAACAGGAACACCTGCAGCTAAATCAGGTTGCTCAGAGCCCCGTCCAGCCTGACCTTGAATGTCTCCAAGGGCGGAGCATCCACTACCTCTCGGGACAACCTGTTCCAGTGCCACACTACTCTTATTGTAACAGACTTTTTCCTTATATCCAATCTAAATCTTCCCTCTTTTAGTTTGAAACCATTTCCCCTTGTCCTGTCACAACAGATCCTGCTAAAGAGTCTGTCCCCTTCTTTCTTAATGCCTCCCTTTACAAAGAAATCTTAAACAAATCTTAAACAAACCCATTTGCCTTACTAATTAATATAAAAGAAATTCCTTACTAACATATGGAAGAATATTTATTCACTTAGAAAGCTGGAAAAATTACAAATGAAATTCTGGACCACTGAAGTTCTTGGCATGCTTCCAATTTACTACAGCAATCAAAACTTTTACTCTATGCCTCTAGTTTGTAAGAGAGAAGAAAAAAAAGATTCTGATTTCAGTTAGGGTTTCTGTTGTTGTTGCTTGCCCTTTTTTACTTCATTTCTTCTCTGTATGATTGATGGCAACTGTAGTCCATTTGCTTCACTGGAAAAGGTTAAAATAATACTGGATATATCTTCATCAAAGCAATGGTTCTTCTATGTATGGGGTTGCCTACTGCAATAGCTCCTCTTTCCCTATGCTGGAGCCAACAAAACTTCATTAAAATGTAGTTTGGTACATGTCCAAAATTAAAGTTAGTATACTGTCTTTGCTCCCCGATGAATTTTCTCCTTCCATGGTTTGCAGCTTCTACACAGTGTTGTCAGCAGCTTTAAAATTTTCTTTCTCGCTTTCCAAGTATTTTAGATGGAATTGTGGAAATAAGGCAACAGAATCACTGTGTATGACAAACAAAACTTATTGGAGTAAACAATGCAAGTTTAAGAAGCACAGGCATGTAGTCTTCATAGACTTGCACTGATTTTTAAATTATGCTATTTATATTACTTTGTATCCTTCTATGTAGTACTTATCAAAACACTTTACATCATAAAAATATATGGCTCACTCAAAACTTTCTGGCTCCATCTGAATTAGTAACAATGCCCAGAGTTCTCCAGATGAATTACTACAGAGTGGTACTCATTTTATATGCAGGGAGCTAACTGTCAGGATTTTCACCCTGCTACATTTAGATGGTTTACATCTCAGAAATGAGACACGGTTACTGACACCAAAATGAGGAGAACAAGGTCACTGAAAGAGAAAACGCTCAGAATTGCCTACCTGGTATCAAAAGGACCACAGCCTGTTCAGGTTAACTAAGCTCTTCCATTACATCATTTAGTTTTGCTGTAAATAAAATTTGAAGGCAGTGGGGCAGTGCAACCCTACTCTGAAAAGCCACCACATTAAAACATACTCAAGTGACTGGCTATCCGTGCATCTCAAAAAGTCTTAACAGTTCTTTTTGTGCTTTTGGGGGGTTAGATTCTTTTTGCTTCCATTATCCTTACAAGACCCACCCAAAAAAAAAAAAAAAAAAAAGGTACTAGAAGAAAGCAGGCAGTTTTTCCTCTTAAAAAAAAACACACAAAAAAAGACAAAGGGTGACACATGTTGGTAAAATGTGTAAGAGATAGCTGAAAAGAAGTTCCGCGAGTAAAATGCCAAGCATGAATTGAACAGCAGTCCATATACTCTTCCCATTAAAGAAGTTGTACCCTAATTCAGAACTGACTTCTTCCAAGGTTGTAGCTGTATTTTACTGTCTTGCTACTGTCAAGTGGAACACTGTAACCATAGAGACTTGATATTCTTAGTTACACCATGTAGATTTGTATTTATCCATTTCTACTACGATTGCAAATGGTTTTACATTTAATAGTCATTTTAACAACACCCCCATAGGATCAGCAAGGCTCAGGGATAAACATATGAAGCAGCTGCCTGTGGCTATACCAGAAGCTGTACATGTTGAGATCAGAAGATAATGTTGTTCATGTAGCTAGAAGTTATTTGTTTTAATTACTTTTACAGCTATGGCCTATGTTTACAGAATGACATCTGACTTGCAAGTTGATTTATTTGGAATTGAATGTTAAAGGGGCTAGAAAGCATTAAGAATCAGTGAACTATTGGAAAAATTGCATATATTGTAGAAGAACATCACAGGCAAGAAGCCAGCATTTAACAAAAAAAAAAAAGGCAAAACACTAGAACATCAGCACAACTGCCTGCAGAGCTTGCCAAAAAGCAAATGAAACTGCTGAGAGAACATTTTCTGCAGTATACTGAGGTCTTGTAATGCTAAGCTGCATCCCGTGTGTGGCCTTGTTTGTTGACCCTTGCTATTGGCAAAGAAAATCAATAAAAAGGAAAAGAGTTCAGCAAGTGCTGAGAATTACAGCCTGAAGAAACTTTTCTATTAAGGAGTCAGACCGTAACAAATGGCAATATATTTTTTGAAGCAGAAAATAAAACAATTTGATAGGCCCGATAAGTAAACATAGTTACATCATTATATCATAATGCACAGTAAGGATAATATTGAAAGGGTAGTTTTAGATAAAAATATATTACGTACCATGATTTAAATCATTTAAAGAAGCTACTTTAGCGGTTCACAAGTAATATCTTAAACGTTTTAGTCACAATTTAGTAAAGCGCCTACGAGCCAAACTGCAATTTTTAAGTATTTCACAGAAGAACAGCAGCATATAGGACAATTCTAATGTTTAAATGTTTAAGAGTTTCTAAAGAGTATGTCCTGTTATTGATATGCAACAATACTTTGATGAAAAAGGGTTGGACAAAGGCATCTCTAGGTAAAGTTGAAGCAGAATGGCACATTAGGTACTGATTTCACTAAATACTGGAATGAATCAAATACAACTAATGAAGTTATTTTTTTATATACCAATACTTTACACAGTGTGTAAAAAAAAGAGTTAAAAGGTCTGACTATGAATATATCTACATTAGTCAACCACAAGGAAAAGAGATGAGACTTTATAATATTCCGGAGAGCAACAAATTTAGCTTCTTACAGACCAAGGAAAGTCCAAGTGTGCTTCCCTTTATCTCACTCAAATTTCAGGCTGATGTGGAAATTATTCCGGTGTAAACTTAGTAGTAGAGAGAAATAATACTGCTCTGTATTTTCTGAGTCAGCCTCAATGATAGAATCCTTTAAAAATATATCTTTGTATAGTCTTCACTATGCCATTACTTTTGAACGAAAGGCACATAAAGCAATCTCAGTGGCCAAGTTTAAAATGGAATGGAAATCTTAATCATTTAAATCAAGCATCCCGTATTCTTTTATGAAGTAATTTTTTATTTTTGAATGACAGTTATTTGCCTTCTTCAGCTAGCTCCTTTTCTGATCATCTGTATCCCCTTAAAAGTTATTCTTGGCTTTAACATTTTTAGATCTTGTATTTTGTGAAATGTCCATTATGCTTTATGTCTCTTTTAATTAATGCTTCTTTCTCTTCTCCTCTATGATACTTTTTAATTTCTCTTCTGTTGCTTACATATGTAAGTATGAAAACAAGACTGTAAACATACATTTTACAGATCACAATTTGCAGGTAGAATAATTTTGTTATATTGTATTTGTTATTACAAAATACATACCTCTCCTTGTTCTCCTCTCAATCCTTCTGTTCCCTTTAGGAATTAATATTAAAAAACAAAGAAACAAACAAAAAACAAGTAGAGCCAAGTTACTTGGAATAAAAGATATACTTTTTCCTTTGTTTTCAATAATTAATCACAAATGTTAATATTTAAAGATTTTGAGATCTCTATTTGTATAAAAAAGCAGATTTTATATAACTAACACTTTAGTAATAACGTTAATATAATGTACAAAAAGGATAACTGAGAAATACATCATATATATTATTTACCATATATTTTATTAGTGTAGAAGAAGTGCATATAGACAAAACCTATTCACACTTCAAAAGACCAAAGAAATAAGATTTTGTGGTCTAGCAAAAGGAACTTCAGATTGTACCTGGTTCATGTCGTCTTACTAGACAGAAATCAAGCTCAGCTCATCTGAAGTAAAAGCTCAGTTTGTAAAGCAGATTTTGCATGTTGGCAAATGGTTCTGGTGTCATTTCTGCCAAACTGATCATTAAATACCACAGCAAGCTGGCAGCTTAGCACACGCTTTTTCTCTTTTCTGGCAGGCACTTATTTACAAGGGAATCTGTATTGTATCTCGGAGAAGCCTTGAGGGCTTTAGAAACCTTGAAAGGACCTAGTACTGTCTAACAGAGTATTTGAATGACTGATTTTCTGGTTGCTGCCCAAACTAGATAAGCATGGGAAACAATTTTAGACCTGTCTCATGTTACTATTTCAGCTTTAAAAAATAAATAAGAAAACAAAACAAAACCCAATTCTTATGATGCAGCTGGTGATTAAAATAATGAACTTAGGGAATTGTGTCTGTTATTTGCAAAGGGACAACACAGAAAGTTTAATTTATAAAATGTCAGAGTATGGCATTACATTTGGTTAAAAAGTCACTGGTCTTTCAGTATAAACTACTTCTCCTTAAAAAATTTCTACTCAGCTTTACTACCAGATTCCTGTCAAGCTGCACACCCCTGAGAGCGATAAAACCAGGCTAACATACAATCTAGACATCCTGCCCATGTTCAACTGGAATCAAATCTTTCTGGCTAGACAGCCAGCTGTATCAATGTTGTAATTCTTAAACTGCAACTTCCTTCCAAGTCTAGTTTTAGATATGTACCTCTAACAAATACTTTTCTGTTTAGACATGACATACATTACGTAGTTAGCAAGTATTTATAAATATTAACAGTTATTTTCTGTGGTACAACAAGATAGCCAACTATGACACAATCAGAATACATTGGCCCAGAATTAAAAGAAAGAGAAATAACTGGATCTCACTGATTTGCAGATGAAACAGGAAACATCTGTAATTTATATGCACAGAAGATGTCAATAATGACTCCCTGTATGCTATCAGGGTTAATAAACTACAAGCTTAGCATGGTACACACAAAATCTTAAAAACTCAAGCGATGCTTCACTTTTCACAAAGGCCGCTTTGTGCTTTCATCTGTTTTTTATGATTTATAACCATTTCACAAAAATTTTCCATAACGAAGGCTTTTATAAAATAATACAGGAATACGGACTTCCAGTCTGTTTCTTAAGACATATCCCCGAACCACAGAAACATGTGGGCTGGAAGGGACCTCAAGGATTTTAACCTGCTTTTCAGAGTGGCTCTAGCTACAGCAGGCTCCTCAAGGCCGCCTCGAGCCAGCTGTTGTTACAGCCTCTGTAAGCAGCCTACTCCAGTGTTGGACCACCTTCACAACAACATGTTTATCCTACATATCATGTTGGAATTTCCTGCATTCTAATTTGTATCCATTTCTTCTTGCCATTCTACTATGCACAGCCAAGAAGGGTATCGCTCAATCTTCTCTATGTGTGTTGTTTTTGTTATATTTAAATTACTGAGTTGTTTAAGAAGTAATTTATATAACTACATAAAAATGTTATACATAAATATATTTCACCTGATAAAAAGAACTGCCTACGCATTCTGATGGAAATTATCTTAGGAAATAAATATGAATCATGGCTCTCTTGAACTAGGATCATCATTTTAACAGTACCTGTAAGCCCGGATTTCCTTGTCTTCCTTTTTCTCCTTTTCGTCCCTTCATAAAATAAACATGTTTACTTAAATTTTAATTTATCTGGGAGAAACAACTAAGCTATCAAAAATAACACAAAAATACAAAACCTAAAATTTCATTTTAAACTGGGCCCAATCCCTCTAAAATCTTACTCTCCAAGAGTTCAGAGCAGAAACAGGATAGACTACATGACTACAATGTCTACTCTGAAAACACAGGAGCCAAGTTAGGATCTGAGTAGTAACAAGATCCTCTCTTCTTCCTGTATGTATTTCCATGACTTTTAAGAGAAAAATCTCACAGCTTATAATATAGTAGTAGGAAGAGACCAGGTGGCATTACTGATTACGAGGATCTATGTGGTCCTGCGGCGACTGGAGCAGACGGGGACAAAACCTTTCCCAGGATGGTGCTACGTCATGTCCTAGAGCCCCTAGGCAGTAGCACAACCCACGTACCTGTATCCTCACTGGAACCAAATGCCTTCAGCCTATTCAGCCCCAAAACACTGCTGAAAAGTAATGCAGGGCATACTGGACAGTTTTGCTTGATGAAAAATCATGGCTCAGTGCTGTTACTCTTCTTCAAGCAAGAGTTTAAATTTAAGGTTTTTTTTCTAATTAACTTCTAGTCATTTTATTAATTGTCTTGATAATAACAGTGTTATTAATAGTGTTGTTTATTGTTTTGTGATTTTGATTAGGAAAAAAAAAAGATGTACCTGGATACCACTTTCACCCTGGCTTCCTTTGTCCCCCTGTAAAAATATGCAAAGAAAAGTCTCCATCATAACATGATTCATCTCAAAGACTTTACTCAGATTTAATTTAATGCAGTAAATACAAGGAAAGCATCTAATGGCCTCTATTTATACTGAAAGAAAACAGAAAACTTTATCCTCATGTACACAAAAACTGAAATTAATACAGAAATTTATAATAAGAGAATCTGACACAGAAAGTGCTGTCAGAAAAAAAAAAGCGGATACTCACATATCAAATTAAATGGCAGGTCTAGCAGGAATTCATCTACTGAGTGTATGGGGGGAAAAAAGGGGGAAAAGGAGAGCAGTATTTCTGATGGGTTAAATTTCATTTGGATATCAACCACTAAGTGTGCTAGCCTTCATTTATAACTCATGTAATGTATTAAAAAAACTCTGATTGCAGACACAGCACAGCAAAGAAAAATAGAGATTGTTTTTAATCAGAAAAAAAAAAAAATGTTGTATTTGAATGTAACCAAAAGTGTGTAACCAAAAGTAACCAAAAGTAAGACTAAGTTCCACCTACTCCTTTTGACTGACTGAAATTTTTATAGTAAGTAAACTTAGTAAGTGAAATTTTATAAGTAAGTAAATGGGGTGATTGGCAATTAGATGGTGCAAATATCTAGCTTTATCCAGCTGTATGAATACAATCTCATTGTCAATGGAAAGAAATAGACAGTTCATAAAAACTATTCATGCCAATTAACAATACAATAACAATAAAAATGTAATCCTAAAATGTGTCTGTCTCTCTGACTGAAAAGGAAACTTAGAACTTATGGGAGACCTCTTAAATCGGTGTGACACTTTAAATTGCCTTGAATCAAAATATTGGGCTGAGAACACAGCAACGCATAAAACAAAAGACAGATCTGGTGGTGGTGGTGCAAAACTGCATTTTATATTGGAAAGAAGTGGGATGGAGCTTTTGTGTCTGTTTTGCCAGTTTCCTGGTAAAAACCAACCATGCGTGTATTTAGTTGGGTTTTTTTAAAGATGTTTATTTAAACACTAAACAGTAGCATGGAGGAGATTTTGACCATGGCAAATATTTTCCTGATTGAAAATCCCACAAGATAAGAAGGTATTTATGCCAGCTGTTGTATTGTACTTGAAAGTAAAATATTTGGTTTGGTTTCAATTTTTAAAATAAGCTACAGCTGAAGGACTTCATATTTACTGCAATATTTTTCCTGAATAATTCAAAACTTTGTCATACTTTCAACTCCAGTTAACCAGAAATACATATTCTGACTTGCATCTTCATATGAAATGGATAATGAATTTTGCAAGAGTTATCTTCTGAGATTTAAAATGTAGACACCCTCCATAAATTTTGACAAATTCTCCCTTCTTAAAATCAGTATTTCTGTCTTGATCCATTACCCTTAGATACTGGAACTGAGTGTATGGTGGAAATGAAATTAATTCAAGTATTCCTGTGATGCTAGCTCAATTCTAGTCACTCTTGGGCTTCAGTGGATTTTGAAAGACTTGAGCTGGGAATCTTCATCGTGTGCTCTGGAAATCTTTAACCTAGTTGAGACATGAGTACTTCCCAAGGAATACTATTAGCATTCCAAAAGAAGTGTCAGATACACTAGATACACTACCTAAGCATATGTAATTTATTTTTATATTTTAAAATTCTATGTATCTTAATTTAAAGCCATTATTAAAGCAGTCCAAATATCATTTTAAGCTGATTTAGTTTATTAATGTGACCAACCTAATTATTTAAAATCTAATCTTAACATTTTAAATTTTATATTGACTGATAGAAAATGCAGCAAAATTTTTAACCTCAAAACCTTCTTACTTGAATAAATATCTGAAGGGTTTCATGTAAAGCTTGGTATTTATAATAAAGCATATCTTGAAGAAACAATTCCATTACATAACATCAGATCGCTTATGTTGCTCCAAAGAAACAGTATAACATTAAAAGAAGCCTTATAGTTGTATATGACAATTAAAAAATTGATTAAAAAGACTTTCTTTGGCCAACCCATTATGTTCTCCCCCCCAAAATACAACAAAATACTGAAAGCAATAACAGTACTTACTGTTTTGCAAAGCAATTAAATATTTATTTTTCAGGACACTGATTTTATCACTTTGAAAGTGTCCAGAGTAAAGAAATCCCAAATAAAAAATAGACTATAGATGTAATGGATACAAATAAATGCTTCATTTACAATTCGAAATAATTGATTTGTAGCAGTGAAGTCAACAATTTCACTTCAATCAATTTTAAACCTGAAAAGCTGGAAGGTTTTCAACTCTGAAATTCCCCCAGAATCATGTACTGAAAATCACAAGGTTTTTTTTTTTTTCCCCAGCTCTTTCAAATAGACATGGAGCATTTCTTTCATATCAGCTTGCCTGATAGCATATATAAAGTGTAAATTCTTGATATTTCTCTGTTTCTTGGTTGAGTTACACAGAAGAAAGGTGCCATCCTGAAAAAACATTATCTAGAAAACGCAACTTTGTTAAGTTCTTTGTAGTTACCCACAGGGCATGAAAAGTAATGATTTTCTATTACTTCTGATTTACAGGTTCATAAAACCCATTTCATAGACAATGTATAGCTGATTTTTTCTCAAGAGATTCATTTCACACTCTAGTAAGTTCTGTGAGTTACAGCATGAGACAGCTCTGTCAGTATTTTATAACTGGAAATATTCTAGGGGCTTTCCAGCTTCCAGTCAAAAGTTTTGCCCTATTGGCTGAGATGAAAATGGGAAGTTTTAAACACATACATGACTTCATCATGTACACGAAAATCACAAGGAAGGACTTACTTAATGTAATGTTAACTTCAAGACATAGCATGCAAAGCAATGTAGGTTTCAGTTTCAAAATGTACCGAAGAACAATACTACCTATAACCTTTTCAACCTGGGACTCCTTAAAAATCAATCCTCATGTGACTGTCAGAAAATCCTACATACCTACAGTTTAAAAATAGGTGACTATTCAGAAAATCATAGAATCATAGAATCACTGAGCTTGGAAAAGACCTCCAAGATCATCCAGTCCAACCATCTACCTACCACCAAAATTTCCCACTAAACCATATCCTTCAGTATAACATCTCATCATTTCCTGAACACCTTCCTAGGCAGCCCGTTGAGACATCAATACTAAATTTTACATGTTCACAAAACAGTTATTCAGCAGTGAAGAATGTTTGCGTAGCCATGTCTGTAACAGTGTTTGATTGATGCAAGGCCACATCAAGAGATGGTGAGATCCTGAAGGCATGTTAAACTCAGTATGCAAGAGTTAGAACTACAGGTTCTTGACTGAACAGAAGAAATAATTTTCAACCAGGACAGTAGAAGTAGGATCCCTCTAACCTTTGCCATAAAAATTTTCAACATTTAATTTAGCTAATTATCTAGGCTTCAGTTACAGTCAACAGTAATAGATAAGTACTTCCAGATTCATTCATTCCTAAACAAAGATGTGAGTGAATGACTCCTCAACGAGCTCAGACTCCCTCAGCTAAATACGGAGAGAGCCAGGACAAGCTGGTTAGATCAGATGACTCTAAAGAGCTAAGGATAACTGAGTTGAATCTGTCCCAACTACATAGGTGTAATTGGTCCAGTTCTTTGGGGAGATCCCCAGAAGACTTCATACTGTAGAATCTGTCAATATATTGCTTGCTATAAGAAGATATAATATTAAGTAAATATTGAATCCCAGTGCATACCCTTATGTACTATAAGTCATAATGGAAATTTTATTAATGCCTACGTCACAGCACTTGATGTTAACAGTTTCTCCCTCTTCATCATTCTTTCCTCCCTCTGAAATGTGATTTATTTTCTAGCTAATAGACCATCCAAAATATACTAAATTGTCTCTAATAAAAACAATGTATTAAAAAAAAAAAAAAGTATTTCTCTGATACTGGCCACTTCTTGGAAAAGCACTTCCAATAAAAGAGGTAATTAACATAAAACTAGAAAAGAAACTGCTTACCTTTATACCCTGGGTACCAGGAATGCCTGGATAGCCTGGTTCACCTGGGGCACCCGGTCCTCCCAGTTCTCCCTGAATAATATAATATCTCTGTAATTTTCAGTGATACACTGTGTGTCAAAATTTATACTGCATGCTTTTTCAAGGTCATATTTGATATTTTTGGCTATGATATTCTGAAATTCTATCACTTAGGATGATTGAAATGCCTGGAGAATTTCTGAAGGGGTGCTGAAATCAGACAAACCACAAAAGACACTCCTAACATTTAAACCATTTCCTTTTAATATCTTTTATTACCTTTTAATACAGTTGATGCTGATTTTTCAACATTACAGACAGAAAACTACCTGAACTGGTGGCAACGTTTGCAGGTTTGAATTTCAGTAAGAGGCTGGAAGTTACATAACAGTAAGACGTACTGGTCTCTGTGTAACTTAACACAACTTAATAACCTCTTCAGTTGATAATGCACTGTAATAGAATCATAGAGTCATAGAATCCTTAGAGTCGTAAGAGACTTTTAAAAGTCATGTAGTCCAACTCCCTGCAATGAGCAGGGACCTCCATAGCTAGATCAGGTTGCCCAGAGCCCGGTCCAGCCTCACCTTGAAAATCTCCAGGGATGGGGTATCCACCACATCTCCAGGCAACCTGTTACAGTGCCTCACCACACTCACTGTGAAAGATTTTTTCCATATATCTAACCCAAATCTATCCTCTTAAAACCTGAAACCATTTCCCCTTGTTCTATCACAACAGAACAGAAGCCAATGTCATTGTGTACATGTGAAGCACAGAGACAGGAGAGGACTGGAGAATCACAGAATCACAGAATTGTAGGGTCTGGAAGGGACCGCTAGAGATCATCAAGTCCGACCCCCCTGCCAAAGCAGGCTCCCTACAGCAGGCTGCACAGGTAGGCATCCAGGCGGGTCTTGAATGTCTCCAGAGAAGGAGACTCCACAACCTCTCTGGGCAGCCTGTTCCAGTGCTCCATCACCCTTACCGTGAAGAAGTTCTTACGCACATTTGAGCAGAACTTCCTATGCTTCAGTTTGTGGCCATTTCCCCTTGTCCTATCTCCAGGAACCACTGAAAAGAGTCTGGCCTCGTTCCCTTTGCCTCCTGCACCTTAAATATTTATAAACATTAATCAGATCTCCTCTGAGTCTTCTTTTCTCAAGGCTGAACAGACCCAGGTTGCTCAGCCTTTCCTCATAAGAGAGGTGCTCCATGCCCTCTCCAATACTCCAGGGGAAAAGGTGAAAAGAAGAAAATGAACCAATTATTTCCTGCTCTTCCCCACGAAGCTTTCCCAACATTAACATTTAGGCTAAACAGTTTCTCTTTTTTGATCACCGTCTTCTCTGCTTTAAATGACTGCTATTCTGGTGAGACTGAGTTGACCTCATCAGAAAGTTCATCCCAGTCCCATTCTGTTTCTGGATCATGGAGTCATCTTTGGATTGAGAACATAATTTCTTTGTAGTGCTGCTTCCCCACTGAAACACGTTTTAAAGCATCATTCTGGCATCAAGGCTGCAGGTTCCCTTAGACCTGGCTCACATGCAGCTCCATTAATCCTCTCAGGTGTGATCCCAGGCCCTGAGGTGTTACCAGCACTAGACAGCATGCTACAACTGAGAGACCAGTCAAACAGCTGCACCTGCCACAAAGGTTGGCAGATGTGACACTGTAAGTGCTGGTTTAAGCCCAGCCACACAGGAATGTGATGGAAACAACCACTCTATCTTGCTCAACACAGACTACAGTTAAGCAGGATTCAGTGATACTGCTGATTTGCATTTCCTAAAGTCTAGTATAAAGTTAGTAAGAATAACCCATCAAATGGATTCTGATGTGATTTTATGTTCACTGCTGTTCTATTCTGAAACAAAACTGCCTCATAACTAACTTAATCAGAGAAAAGTAAATCAATGTCTAGTTAAATTCCAATTCTACTGAAATTCTACTTAATTTAATACTTAAATATTTACCTTGGCTCCTGATGATCCTGGTTTCCCCTGTAGTCCAGGTTCACCTTTATCACCCTATAGAACAACACAGGCATATTGGCGATACATCAGTATGGCTTTGAATTAGATGGTATTATATAACATGGTATCATATAATATGGCATTACTAGCAAATAAAAACAGACACTGCTGGGTAATCAGCTTTTAAAAATAAGTACAGTGAGTGACTGAAAGTTTACTACAGTCTGCTACTGTAAGGGAAACTTGCAGTTTCAATCTTCTTTCTGAAAAGTGAGATACTTATGACAAAATGCAACCCACTTGCCTGTGCTCACCTGTCCCTTACCCACCTGCCTTACTTCCCTTTCCCAGTCATACCAAGTTTTTGCATATGGACTTCACATTTCCACAACCTTATTTAATAAAACTGGAAATCCTTGGATGTATCTGAGCCAAAATATACTTTTTGGGTTTTTTTTTATTGTAGCTGGTGGAATTAAGCATATATTCAGCACAAGTAATTCCATTCAAGTCTGAAAATTACTGATTACTTTATGATGCTTTTCTGCAAGAATGAAGATCTCCTCTGGAAACACAACTTATATTCTGAATAAGAGGTAAATACACAAAACAAAAGCACGTTTCACAAATGGAAATAAAACTAATTAACTTTTTATCATTTCATAGGTATTTAATCTTCTTCACCATGGAAAACAGACAACTTTATAACATATATACCTTCAGTATACAACTTTAAAGAAACACACGCAACATACAACTTTAAAGAAACACACATCTGGCTATAAAATAAAGCATGTGTAGAAATAGAGCTAAATGTAAACATAAAGTTAAGGAAATGGATACCATAATCATTAATTTTCTCTAGGATATACCTTTCAGTGCTTACTAACCAAAACTCATCTTGGATTAAATTAAAAGGCTACACTAACAGATCTGGATTTATAGTATCTATTTTCGTTTCTGAGAGCACCGGTGAAATTAATTCTTGCTGTAGCCGTAGTACAATCAATAACGTTACATCTGAAATAAATTTGGCTCCTCAGATGGAAAAAGCAGCATGTAACTCTATTTAACACAATTAAAATATAAATAAATGTAACATGGGCAGAGAGTTCTGATGTATACTGAGAATTATCTGGCTCCAAGCATTGCAGAACATTTTCCAGGACTGCAAATTGAAACAAAGTCTCATGACCAATTCTGCAGCAGCTCAAACCTTATGGGATGAGAGGTGCCATTTACTGAGCTATATTAAGCTCTCGAGACTTAACTATTATATAAGGTAATATATGGAAAATCGTACAGTTACTCACCAGTATTCAGTATACCAAAAACTTAGGTGCAAAACCCTAACCTGTCATCTATAAAGCAGTCATTTACCAAAGTCACAAGTGAATTAACAAAAATGTTTACCTTAGGCCCAGGAGCTCCAGGTAGTCCAAATGAGCCTTCTGGTCCCATCAAACCCTATTCATTTTTGAAAAAGGTTGAGACATTTCTGTAATAAGCTGGAGGAATAATGGCTTCAGAACTGTGTAAAGAGTATTATTAATATTATATTTTTATAGCAAAAGAAATAGATAGGAAGTATGTTTTTCATCATATTACTATACACGCTGTAGCTCCAGATTACTTAGGCCTTCTGTGGTGTGAAGAAGGCCTATTTTGCAGTGGAAAAAAAAATACAGGAGAAAAAGTGCTGTCATAAAATATTCCTGAGAGAGACTCTCCTGCAAGTCAAAACCTCATCTATGTCATCTCATTTTTAATATAATTTTATTACATCCTTAGCTATAATTGAAAATCATGCAAGAACTTCTCAGTTTCCATTTAGAGTTCCCAAAACTATTCACAGCATTTCAGAATTCTCTTCCTCCTGACTGTGATTCTCCAAGGTTGCTGTACACTGACTTTTCCAAACCTTGGGGACATTTATCAAGATCAGACAACTTGGGGCCACATCTTTGCTTCTTCTGCAAGCTTTGCAATCAAACCATTCCTTCAAGAACCCAACAACTTCTGCTACATCAGCACATGTTCACAACCAAAGCATTGCCAAAACCAATTCCTTAGACTATAAACTGGGGGAAGAACTCCTCGAGAGCAGCCCTGCGGAGAGGGACTTGGGGGTCCTGGTGGACGAGAAGCTGGACATGAGCCAGCAGTGTGCGCTGGCAGCCCAGAAGGCCAACTATGTTCTGGGCTGCATTAAAAGAGGAGTGGCCAGCAGGGAGAGGGAGGTGGTGGTCCCCCTCTACTAGGCTCTTGTGGGGCCCCATCTGGAGTACTGCATCCAGGCCTGGGGCCCCCAGCACAAGAAGGACGTGGAGCTCTTGGAACCAGTTCAGAGGAGGACGACTAAGATGATCAGAGGGCTGGAGCACCTCTCCTATGAGGAAAGGTTGAGGGAACTGGGCCTGTTCAGTTTGGAGAAGAGAAGGCTCCGGGGAGACCTCATTGTGGCCTTTCAGTACTTGAAGGGAGGGTATAAACAGGAGGGGGAACAATTGTTCATGAGGCTAGATAGCGATAGGACAAGGGGAATGGTTTTAAACTGAGACAGGGGAGATGTAGGTTAGATATTAGGAGGAAGTTTTTCACTCAGAGGGTGGTGACGCACTGGAACAGGTTGCACAGGGAGGTTGTGGATGCCCCATCCCTGGAGGCATTCAAGACCAGGCTGGACCTGGCTCTAGGCAGCCTGGTCTAGTGGTTGGCGACCCTGTACTCAGCAGGGGGGTTGAAACTCAATGATCTTTGAGGTCCTTTTCAACCCAGGCCATTCTATGATTCTATGACTCCTCTCACAGAAACGTGTGATAAAGGCATGTTTCGTTGTCTTTGTTCCATACATAAACAAAGAATTAAAAGGTGTTAAATCATTAAAAGGCTGTTTTTCTTCTTGCCTCTCGAAAGATACTCTCAAGTATACTTTAGAACTTTTTTGTAAATCATACATTCCAAGAGGGAGTTCCCATTTATTCTGGTGGTAATATACATCTATGTTATCACTTCATTTCACCACTTTTTCACTCTAGACCTTCAAGTGTCAGTAAAACCAATATATTATTATTGCACCATTTGGACTTCCATATATACTCTGAAATATGAGAAACTTCACTGCTAATTTTTCTCTGACTCAGATTTCTCCCATTCAGTTAATTACACCTGAAAATTCTTTCATTAAATTTCAATTTGTCTACTATAATAATATTATACACTGCATAATCTCCAATACCTTCCTGAACTTTGAACGTTCATACTTACCTAAAAATCTGTCATCAGACATGATGAAGCTCACCAAGAATAACCAATTTTTTTCTGAATAAAGGTTTACTAACTCATGCTATTTCTTTAAAAATTTTGGAATATAAATTACCAATTCCTTTCTAACTTGAGTGAAGCTTCTGTAGTAGCCTACTTCCACTCATAGCCTAAGAAAGAGTATATTCCCATTAGCCATTTGCTCATAGTATATTTTCAGAATCAGCTTTGTTACAGAAAATGTAAGAAAAAATTCATTTGGTCTTGGAACAAAACCTTGTTTACATTAAAAATGTCTTAATTTATTAGCAGATTAGTCCTGCTTCTTCGCTTTTTCTCTTTTTATTTACATTTATATTGCAAAATAAGCTTTAGATAATTTGATTTCACTGTAATGCTGAATACAGTTTAGCTTTTTAAAATCAAATTTCATATTATCTATTGACTCACTTCTGAAATATAGCTCTAGGCCATCTGTTTTTTGCAGTCTTTGAAGTCTACCTTCCTTTTCTGCAAATCCTTGTGAAATTACTGTTCTCTCCTCCTCAGGCTCCTGTTATGTGCTCATTTCCAGCACATTAATCAGCAAAAAAAAAACATGCGTAAGTTTGGGGACTGATAGTGGGAAGGTATGAGAAGGGACTACATGATTTCTGGCTCCTCTCACATCACCAGCTCTGTGTGGCCCTGTGTTTCATTTCAGGCAACATGCTGTTGAGCGCCTACCCAATACCAACTCTACGCTTTTGGCTTATGCCCAGACCCATCCTTGGATTACAAGTATTTACATCTTCATTGCAAATGTCCCACATTCATTTTATCTTATATAAATTGGAAATATTATGTGTACAGTATAGCTTTATATATTTTTTTTATTTAATCAGGTATGTTTATATATCTACCTCAATCTTCTGCAGCCATACTAGATAAGGCAGGAAAGAAAGCAGAAACCTTTAATACAACTAAAGGTCAGGCATGCATCTGCAGGAAAGGGAGAAATAAAACCCAGTTGTCCTAATTTCCTCTCTTGTCCTCTAATTACTAAGCCTTATTTCATGTATTTCATTAAAAAAAATACAGGAAGACAATTATACGAAATCAGTGTTCTGAAGAAAACTTTCTGGTGCAGTACAGGAAAACCTTGAGAACGTAATCTGAAAACTAAGGCATGTAAAATTATAAGAGAAGAGTATGTCCTGAATAAAAATAAATGATTCAAGGACATGAATTTAGTGTTACTCCTCCATGTTCCAGAGCTGACACTATTTATGTGGCATACAAATGAATAAATTACTGGTGTTGGTAATGTAATAGGGATAGTTATTACTGAAGACGAACTTGTTATTGAAGAATTTTCCCAAGGTATTAATAGCACATCCACAAGCTTTCCATCTGTTTTGTCTGGAACAAACACATTCAGTGTGACTAATACAAGGAAAATCCCACTATCTTTTCTGGCTGAAATTCCCTAATGTCATATAACATATTCAAATATTCCATGCATCAATTTCCTACTTATTTTATCGGGTGACAAAAGATACATTAAATTGAGTTCTCAGGAAACATGAGTATATTATTTTCAAGTGTACCACAGAACCAGATGTTATTTATGTAAAGAAAACTTGAAGAAAACATGATAGGTGAGTTACTTGAATAAATATGTACACTTTGGAATCCCAGAAAGCTTTATTATAGCTGCTCTTACAGCCTCTCCTCCAGCATATTGTTCAGCTTTGCTCAGAAAGAAATGGAGAAAATATTTTCAGTGATAGGTAATAAAAATAATTAGAGGAACAGGTGAGAAACCAAATGCACATGTGTTAACTAGGAGTAGAGATATTTGAGCTTCTCAGAGCAGTGTTTCTTTCAGTGTGGTGTGAATGACTACAATATCTGGTTCTCAGGGAAATTTCTTTCAGAGAAGATCTTTCCATAGCTGAAAAAGTCCTTTAAGTCCATAGAAAAAAATTAACCAGTGTACTCATGTTATACAAAAAAAAATCTTTTGATAGCTATAATGTAGTGGTCATGCCTATAAAGGAGTTGGGAAAGAAAATACTGCTGGATGAATGCAGGGTAGCATCATACTGTGCAGAAAATTTGGAATGTACTGGGTGGCAGAGTAGCTTAGAAATTGTAAAACATAAAACTGGCTTCAATCTTTTTCTCTATTCA
Source organism: Numida meleagris (assembly GCF_002078875.1). NCBI lineage: Eukaryota > Metazoa > Chordata > Aves > Galliformes > Numididae > Numida > Numida meleagris. Next base: position 87,741,490 of record NC_034411.1, on the reverse strand, counting down.
GAAGTGCATTGGTTTTAATTGATAATATATTTTGCTAAGGAGCTTCAAGGTCGAAAAAGGGCATCAGGTCATCAACGCATTTACAGGCATTCATATACCTATATATCACCTATATATCTGAAAACCAAAGTTAAATTTTTTCTAAACTTGTTCCAGTGCCTCACCGCTCTTTCAGAGAAGATGATTTTCCTAATATCTGATCTGAACCTCCCCTGGTTCAACTTGAGGCCACTACCTCTTGACCTATCACCTGTTAACTGGTTACAGGTGATTATCTGTAACCAACTTCTATGATTTCTAGAGGATTACAAAGAACACAGAAATCACCACTCAGGCAGTAACTAAGATGTGTTAAGCTGTACTGTCAAAAAGAATGAGTTATTTTCAATTTCCTACATTCCAAAATAAAATCTCTTTAAGGATTTTGGAAATTCTGCGACTTCAGTTATTCTCACAGTCCTTGTCAAAAGTGAACGCTATTACAAAAGTATGCTGAAATTCAGATTCAGAAATCCATTGCACACTATGACAATACTTAACCAGAATTTAACTTCACAATAAATTGACATGAGTACATTCATAATTAATTCAAAGTTCATAAGTTAGTAAATTCATACTAACATTTCAGTGGATTTGTTTATCAAATGTGCAGACTGGAAATCATCAATTTTAAAAGAAAAGTGGGATGGGATTCAGAGATTAGATTTGGTCTGACTAGATTTGTACATGTGAAAATGCTGGCTTCCTACCGTATCGCTTATTTCCTTATCACAGGTAGTAAACAACAGCATGAGAGTTATTTGTAGTTCCTGTTCATAATAACATGATTTTGCAGACTTACAGTTTCCCCTGGTGATCCTTTTGCTCCTGGTAGACCTGGTGGTCCAATTTCACCCTATATTTTTGAGATAAAGAGAATAATTGCTGAATTAATTTATATACAAATAAATTTCTTAAACATCCTTTAATTCTACAGATATATTTGAGTAAGATTATTTTTCAAAGTATTACAACATTATCCTTGTTACTTTTAAATTATGCATTCCTTCTGGAATACTATAAATAAGATCTAATAAGAGATGACAAACATACCATAAGCATTTTGGAGTATGTCTCCATTCATTTGCAACATGATTTGTTGTTCTAAATCTCCTCTGTGAAAACTCTCAGTACGGCCTGAACCCTTACTTTGGAAAGAGTATATGTGTGCACCATTTTTAACTGCGTTTTGAGATATTAACAATACCTTTTGTCCTTTTGCTCCTTGATTTCCAGGGATTCCAGGAATTCCCTGAGGAAGGGAAAAGAAAACCTTTTAAATATATAGAATATTTTATATAAATATACATATATATGTAGGACTCCATGTCCTCATAAATTTAACATTTGCTTAGTGTTCAAAATAAGGGCTGGAAATAGAAAATTTAATAAACAGGTATGAGAAAAGAGCTTTAGTTGGAAACATGCAAACTATTTCATCTGGGGATAGTGAAACAGTGATGTTCAGTCCCTCCATGGTGCTTTCCTGCTGGAACTCCACATTTGTCCTAGACAGGCTCACGTGCCCCTGGTTGCCCAAGAAGGGCTGCAGTGCTGTACTGAAAATCCTGACATGGGAAATGAAATCACTATTCATTATACATAAGATTCCCATATGAGACAAAGCATGTCTTCTTCCAGAAAAAGTCCTGGCCAATAGTACCTCAGGTTATCCTATTTTCCTATTTAAAATACAGCGATTGTAACATAAAACAAGAGAGAGCTATTATCATTATGTGATGTGTGCTGGCTTCCACTTTGATAAACACCTGAAGATCTCTAACATTTCCTTGGCCTCACTGTTTATTTCACTCTACATTACATCTCATACTGGTTTCTTAAAGAGACCTTTAAATGACTGTAGTTTAGCTTTAAAACAAAGCACGACATGTACTTAAAACTCTCATCTACATTCAGTTAATTTGTTTTTCCTCTTAATTAGATCTATTCCAATTTATTGGACAGACACTGTTCTTACTTGTACCATCACTAATTTGCAGGAGGAATTTGGCATTGCTGTTAGACTTCAACAATCAGGAGTAACTTGATAGTTTCCATATGAAGAACAGTTGTACAATGCTGTCTTGGAAGAAACAGCTCCACTGTTTTGTAGTTTACACCCAGCTTCTTGTTAATGATGACACCATAAAGCAGAAACTGGTCAATGGTCAACAGCACATGTTAACTATGGAATCCTCAGCATTTTCCAAGTCATTAAAATCCCAATGTACATATAATTACGAGATAAAAAATATAATAAAAATAACTGTAAAACCAATGCCTCATTCTAAGACTTCTACTCACATTGTGCAACATCAGTCTTCTTGCTAAAATTTTGTTCGAAACCATCTTATTTGCATAAATATAGAGACAGGAAATTGGGTATACTCATAACCACATTTAGGACCTTCCAGACCTTGCATGGTTTCTCAGTAGATTTATGCAACAGTTAAATTCTGTAGCTGTAAAATGTAAAATTTAACTATAAATATCCATATCAGAACTTAACACAATGCTGAAAAAAATCCCCTACTAGGCAGGAATCTTCTTTTCTTGAAAAGATGCACCAAAGCTTTTCCTGATTACATTTCTAAGTTCTTGCAGGGCTGAAAGAAGTCCATCCCACATATTTATTCAACACAGAGAATGGACTTCCCTTACATAAGAATGCCAAAGAGAAGAAACAGAAGGTCCCACTGAGCTGTATTGAACTTTCTTGGCTAAAAAAAAAAATCACTGATACAAGCCATTTAACTTCACCTTTTTATCAGTGGCAAAGAAAGATAAAACTCAAAGATCAACATTTGTAAAACTAAGCCGCTAAGCCACTGTTAGCCTTTCCTTTTTTTTTTTTTTTTCGTTTTCTGATGGATTCTGTACTACCGAAGAGCTGGGAACTTCTGCTCCTATTTCAGTGGAAGACAGTCCAGACCCCAAAATTCCCTTACAGTTTACTGACATTCACTCAGCTAAGAATGAAACTATCATTAATCTTAATCGGAATGATTCCCAGAGTACATGGGGTGGAGACTTTCACAGTTACTCACCACAAGTCAGTTGGCATAGGAGAAGGAGAATGAAGTGGCTAATTTGTTCACAAAGAATGAGTTTTTCTCATGAGAGTTACTTTGCTGTATAGCTTCCATTCAGCAATTGCAAAGACTGATTTCTGTAGGTCCAGTTCCAGGATGCTTTAAAAATTAAATTTTGTTTCCTTCTTACTGTCTTTTCTGAATCTACTACTTCCTTTTACATGGATATCCCCCATTCATGCCAACTAGAATTACTTGTACTTTCCCAGAGGACAAAGTTAGAAAGCAGCCTAGATATACTCAGTTTCTTCCCTAACTTCTAGGTCAAGAGCCAAACCAAGCATTGGAAATATATTAGTATCCTTCTTCCTAAACAGAGAATAAGGCCCATTTAACAGAAAGTTAGGTTTAATAGAGTGACATAACACAAACAAAGCTATCAAAGAAATCTTAATCTAGCTATCAAAAGATGTATTCTCACTTCAGAGCTTGAGGTAAAGCAATTAATTTTATTTGTAAGATAAAAATTTCATTTTTTTGAAGTGCCTGCAGTAACTAAGATTGTCACTAACGCCTGTGTTTAATCAAAACTTAATATGAAACAGATTAATCGTGCAATTTTCCTGCCACTAAGGGAAACACAATGTTTGGAACTACCACAAGTGGGAAAATTGCCACCCACGGGAAGTAACAGAACCAATGCTATGGAATAATTCGTGATTCACTGAGTTAGGGGAAAAAAATGACTCCAAGGATAGTATTTGCAAAGCTATCAAGCAATATTTTGTTCATATGAAATTATAAAATGGGTTGTAATTCAAGATTTTCTTTTCTTTTTCTTTCCAGAAAATGCATTTTAAATGGTTCGTGTTTATCATATATACAGTTATAATACCAATAAGCATAGCATTATATTTCTAACCAGAATAGCTAGAAATCAAAGCATTTATTGGGCTTTAATGCTTTCTGTCCTTACACAAGTTGTACCATCTTACCCTTTGGAATGAGTTAATTTCTTGACCTGCATTTACATGAAATTTCATCTAAGGTTTATCCACTGCTTTCCATATTTAAAAACTAAGTTATTGCAAGCCTTACCCCTGCCTTAGCTCTTTCAGCATCATCAATCTCACTTCCTTAATTATCTTCATTTCCTTCGAATGTCTCATCTTTCCTCTGAAAACTTCCCATAAATGGGAAGTCCTCCTTCACCCCCTCACAAGTTTGCAAGTGCTACAATCACGTGAAATTAAAAGCTAGCAAGTTAGCCTAACAAACACAATTCACAAGTTTAAAAGATTGGCTATTTGAAAACTTCTCAACATATCAAGCCACTGAGTTTGTGCCTAAAAGATAACGTGATTGCAAATCAGTCTGGCAGCTAACTGATATTTTTTAATTACTGAGACACTGCTATGTTTTCCCTTTATTCAGTCACCTTGGCTGGTTGAATCATCTATTTTCCAACTTTGTTATCTATGCATACCTAAAAGTCTGCCTGTTTTCTATACTCTTGTTATAGAACAGGGAGTCATTACAGGGTACTCCCAGGACATAAAGTGACACCTGAATGCCATGGACATATCTGAAATTACCTGAAACTGGTGTCATTTAAGGTGTTGTGGTACATTTGAGCTCACCTGCTCCTTGGAAAAGATGTCAGTGCACTGTAAGTACTGTCTTATAGATGCCAGATGTTGCAGATGACCTCACATACCTCATCTTATGCAATCAAATCTCACACCCTGATGTCTTGTTCTCTGGAGCAAAAACAAATATATTTTTTTTCTGTGGGTTTTTTTTTTTTCGTATTTGCCTGGTATAACACGCCTCTATAGGCTCCATTAGCAAAACCTCCTAACAGTCTTCACTAAGAAGTGATTACTGACTAAGATTCAAAAGACATATAACTGTAAAGTAGGAGTATTCAAGGGTAAAAGGATCTCTGAGTGTCCTCCACATGAGGCAAACACCAGTGCTTAGCCATGGGTCTCAGCTTCACAGCAGAATGAAGCTTGTCTGGATATGCAGCTAAATCCCTTGATGCAGTCTTCCGGAGCAGCAGCCTCCACAGCTACAAATTCAGAATACCCAAAAGTAAAAATCGGTTTCCATTATGATGATGAGCTTCAATGGTGATACTTAAATAATTCTTTATAAATACTCCATGTTATCCCACTTTTAGCAATTTAAATAAATTTTCTATTCTTTGATAATATTTGGCAGATACAAAGGATTTAACTGTAAAAGGAAGGTCATTTCACAATCCCTGGAAAAACTTTCTTGTAGGTTTCCTTAATCATGAAGTGTCTATTTTTGGTTTTGGATGATATTAAACAGCTGGATTTTTTTTCCATGCAATCCAACTAAAAATCCATTAAGTAAGTTGTCCAAGACTTTATATACAAAACAACTGGGTGTAAGCATTTTCACTTAAGGCAAACACTATATTTCTCAAAACATTTTTCCTCTTTTCTAGCTAGTGCTACTTTTCTTTTCCCAATATTCCTCATCTCTTGCTATGTTTATGAAAAGCAGAAGAAACTATGCATAAAAACTTTTCAAGAAGAAAAAAAGGTTTATTATTCCTAAAATGAGCATGTATTAGCTTATGCTGATCCTTATTTTCTGCTTCTGTCCCTACAGTGCCTGGCAGAACTTCATTCTATGGTTGACAGGTTTGGTACATACAGTGAGAGCTTCTAGATTACAGGTAACATAGTCACTATCCTAAAACTAGCTCTGTGGAAGAAACAAAATTACAGGATATTTCCAAAAGATTCCCTGTTATGTGCAAACTGTTTTATGGCCAATTCCCCAAGATTGTGGAAAGTCATTAATATGCTTTCTTATTTACTTAGGGCAGGTATATAAAACTTCAATCTTTTACCATACTGCTTTAAACAGGCTTCACATTGAATGCAGTACATCTGGACTTATTTTGTACTGAGCAAATAGTTGATAAATAATGTCTAGAAGAAATCATTATGGGACAGTTTTTCAAAGTATCCATTCTTCTTTCAATGTCAAGACTAAAATACCTGAAATAAAACCATTTTTCTCTATTAAAAACGATTATGATTGTAAAAGATAGGATAAAAAATATATTTCCTGTATGAACTGTGAGACCTTCAGAAAAACAAGACAAAAAAATGTACTAAAATGTCAGGCAATTTCATGTTCTCTACTACTGTTGTTGAATACTGTTAAAAATATGGTTTATTTTATGGTATAATATAGCATCTGCTTTCATTTCTTACCTTTGTATGAGGACGGTTAATGAAGTTATTTTGTTGCAACTCCTTGTTTTAAACCTTGTTTAAATTATATTAATTTTCAAAAATGGATCCATGAATAACATTTAGAAACTTTTCTTAAAACATGGTCATGTGCTAGTCTGTTGCCCACTTAAACAACAAAACTCAGGCTGCATCCCTATCATTCATAATTCAAGTACTGACATAAGCCTCACTAAATGCTCCTAGCATGGCACTGAGAAACTTTTATTCAGAGTTTCAGACTCACAAAATCCATAGAATTTGTATAAAGATTGCCAAAATGGTGCTAATTTTGACCCCAATCTTTTTTTTCAGCAGTAAGTTAATGAGGATCAGTTGGAGTATGACGCTTAAAATGTAAAAATCATGACTATTGATATAAAGATGGCTTTTATTGCATATATGAGTTCTCTGAATTATAGTTCAGTTAAATTATTCCTTCCCCTCCAAAAAGTTGGAAATTCTAATTCTAGGAAGATACTAAAGTACATTACGTAAGTTATAGCAATAGCACAAGATTCACAAGGATATCCATCTACCAAAATATCTCCATAATCTCATTGAGCACCTGAAAAAACTCAGCTGTTTCTGTTACTGATCTTTACTTGAACAAACATACTTGATGATACATGAGAGACTTACTGAAAACATGTAAGAAAGTACGAGTCAAGTCAAAATCTGGATAAAAGTACAACAGTCCAGATACTTTTGAAAAGATTAGAGCAAATCCCTGATAATCCTGAAAGAATGAAAGACATAAAATCAATCTGGATAATGGATAAAACTCTACTGCTGTGGAAAGCAGAAAAATATATATAAAAGAAATTCAAAGACGTTGCATCAGTTACTACTAGTTACCTGGAACTGACAACAAAGGAAAATGGGCTGAATACAAAGAACAGTTCCCACAGGCATAATGAGCATCCACTAGACTAAAACTCCAGCTTTAAATTAAATGCAATAGAGGGGAGAGCGTTACCAAGATCTTCACAGTTATAAGACCAGAGTTTGCAAGCACTTTTTTTTCTTTTTTTGGCAAATTGCTTATTAAAAATAAAACAGACATATGTTACGTGTGGAACACAGTGACCCCTGCTGCATTGCCAACAACACAGAACTTGGAAAACTGTATTTTGAAAGCTGGAAACACTAACAGAAAATGATAACTGTGCACATTCTGTCACACAGTGAAACTGATGTCACTGTTTCTTGCAAATACACTTCAAAATAATATGAATAACAGACTTAGCACATCTTGGTGGATCCAAAGCTAGGCAGACAAAACCCAAGTTCTCAGCTCTAAAAGTGACACCACGATGTCCTCCTCTGCTTGTCCTGTCAAGCACCAGCATAATGGACTCTGCAAACCAAGCATGTCCACTCTGGCTAAAAAACTCACAGTGACTTCTATCAGCTGACAAACCAAGCTGTATTTCATACCTACATGTAAATGCACTAATACTCAAGCAGTTACATGTCTTTACACATCTTCAAAATATTCTAAAATTTCTCCACTACTTACAATTTCTGGCAAAATAATTTATGACTCATTGCACGGTCTGAGCACACCGCACATCAGTCAGGCTGAGTACGGCAGAGCTTCCATGAAGGGCACTGCCTGCTGGTCTGCTCCTTGCACCAATGCTCCCGACTGTCTAACACTGCAAAAAAAATTGCAGTTCTGTTCACTCAGATCACATTGATGTGGAAGAATACAATTTTTGGCCATTCCCCTTTTCTGTAGTAAGGGGCTGCTTACATAAATTAGCAGGGAGTGGGTTTAATAACAAATTATGCTTTTTTTTTTTTTTTCCAAATGGCCCATACTGTAGAACTTGTCATAGGGTGTAGAAAAAGTAAACAATAAAACCGTGTTCCAAAAAGGACCATAAAATTAATAGAGAATTGGTTCATTACAGGCTATTAAGTAGGAAGGGCCAGCATGCACTTTTGACTAAGGAAGTCCCTAAAGACAGTCAGAATCTGGCAGTAAATAAAAGAGGAAAGAAATTAGATATTCTACATTCTCTTACTCATTATCAGAGAAAAAGTTCTGTGATAGTTCCCTTAGTTTGAGTCTGTTTGGCAGACTGCAAAACCTGTGGTTAAGACAGCTAACAAAAGTTGGTGCAGAGAATGCGATGAAACTTCCAGAGGACAAGGAGAATCATACCTTGATTCAATCTGTAATTGCTATGGCTACATTTAATTACTGAAAGCAATTACTAAAGCAAAAATGAATTTTTGCAATGTGAGGCAAAAATTCCTTCTTAAAACATCTGCTATTTCTGTAGCACATTGCTTCATGCTATGCCTTTTTGGATCCAAAAGCCTTGTTTTTGCTGGTCATGTAATAATTCATTCCATAGTGGTCCAAAATGAGTAAAAGGTGTCAAAATCCTAAAGACAATTTGTTTTGCAGCTTGACCAAAGAAAGGCATCATATATTCCATGTGCTTCATTAATCCCAAGTAGTACTTGATTTCTGACATGTCATCTTTTTAGAGAAATACCTAAGTAGAAATATACACCATTTAAAAGTTGTCTGTCTGAAAGGAATTGCTGGTCATAACATACATTAAAAACTAAGCCTTCCAATACAGCAAAAGAGAAATGACATAATATTTGAATACTGATAAACTACATCTATAGGAAGACACACTGCAACACTTACTTAAGAAAATCTTGTTTCCGATACTCAGAAAAAAACGCGGTAACGTTTTTAAGTCTGTGTATATTGCAGTCACTAGTGTAAAGGACTCCAGTCGATTAAATGCACAAACATTTAAATGGGAAAATATTTATATCGATTTTTAAGTAATTTTGCCACAAGAGGAGATGTGTGAGGTGTTCTGTACACATCCATACTGCCAAGCTGATTCACTTTTGGTTTTGTAGCATGTCTCTAAACTCTGCCTTACACAAGCTGACAACACAGCAGCTGAGGATGCAGTATGAGGTGAATATGATCATTGCCTGAGCAGGAAAAGGCACAACGTGTGTCACACCCAATACTCTACAGACTTATACTCTACAGTATAAGCGTAAGCCAGTCAAAACACTTCATCTGGGAATTAAAGTTCACTTTTTGACACAGCTAATAAGTATAATCTCAAATTCAAAGCCTCTACCCAAAAATTACCAATAAACACAATTATTTTAATACACAGAAGAAATTAGACTCTTCAGACGCACAAGTTTGTGGTTTTGTGTGTAAATAGGACTAGTTTATTAGAATCACTCACCGAATACAAATAAATAAGTACTACCAACAATTTTGTGCTTAGAAGATTTTAACAAAAGTGCACTTAAACTGTTTGCTGCAGGACAATTCTTACAGAATCATGCTTTTTTGACAGATTTTTTTTTAGTATATAGAAGGTTAGCAAAAAGTTAAGGGAGATTTTAACAAATTGCAAGATTCTACTTATTGTAATACAGTTCAACATGTCAGGAGGGAGATTTTAAATTGGTACACCATATTGGTCAGAAGTATTCCTACATCACTGGGCTTTTCTCAGTGCGATTTTCCAAAATAAGTTATCAGATCTGAATTGATGCTAACTGAAAAATTCCAAAAACAATACTTTCCTAAGTCTTTGCAGACATAATAAAAATAAAAAGATATCATATAATTACAGAAAATGAATATAATTCATCTAATTGCATGGTGTGTGAAGCCAAAATGTAAAAACTAGAAATCACAAAGAACAAGATAGAAAGTGAGAATTAGATGGAAGAGAACTGTTTGATTTTACAACTTAGAAATGCAGGCACTATTTTCCAAGCTTCATTTGGTCAGCGGATCCAAGTCTATTACAGTATTTATTGTGGCTGCTGTCCAGATTCAATTCAGTGAGAGTCCTTGCAATGACTTCAATACGCTTTGGATCAGCAACTAGTTGTCATCTCTTATAATATTTTTGTCACCTGGGAATAACAGTCATTGACATTAGCCTGCCTGAAGTCCCAGAAGTCTTTTAATCACCTGTTTCTTTACAGCACCATTCACACATTCATCTTCTTAACAGCAATTAACTTTGCTGAAAATGCGAGACAGAATGTATTTAATTAAGATAACCTGTCAGAACAAATGATGAAGATAAGCAATGTTGCAAATAATGCTTCTTAAAAATATATGCACCTTTTAAGTTAATTTAGTTAAAAGTTAAAATTGTCAGGAAAACCTGCACTCAAAAAATGAGTATTTTTTTTTGAGTGTTTTGAGGAAAACCTGCACTCAAATAAATCTAAAAAATGTGATTGAGCTTACAGCAAGCACTACATAATTAAAGAAAGGTTATTTAAACAATTGTGTTGTCAAAGCTGTCATCTCCCCCAAGTCCTCTTTCTCAGGTAGGAAGAAGATAAACATCTGTAATAGTAGCTCCAGCAATCAGAACTCAATCAGCAAGACTACCCTGACTACTCTCACGATTCAATAAAGCCTCTCAAGGAAAAATTAGTGATGCACTATCTTTCACTTTATTTTTTTTGGCAGTGGAAGGAAGAGGAGAAGAAGGGGAGTGTAATCAAAAAAGTATTCCTGCTTCCAAAAAACTTAGCTTAGAAGAATTGAATAAACAATCTTTAAAAAACTAATTTGACCCACAAAATCTACTTGTGAAAAAATAATAACCTATGATATTTTACCTACCAAAGTCTTACTGCATCAGCTGTTCATGTCAAAAAAACCTCATTCCACCTAAGTAGCCATTTTGTTTTATTAGTAAAGTTCCAAGTCATATTTTTAAGAAAGAAATCACATTTTTTGAGTCCCACGGGACATAATCTGCAGAGAAAACACTAGTCCTTATTTCCCTTATGACTGGAATGCTGGTACCTTTGGAAAGGAGGCCACCAGTGCTCAGCTGCCACTACTGAGGCTCTCAGACTAGTGGAGAAGTATAAATATTAGATTTGAAGCTAAGAATTTTGATGGACTTACACCACCCAGATTACTGAGTCTCCTGTGCATGCTGTTTACTTTTGTCTTAATGATGGACAGGGAATAATTGCTTCTAAATAGGTTACTTTCATAACAGTGCCTACTTCAAGGCAATGTAAAACTTGAATGAACATTTAGTACTCCATGAAACATTTTCACAACTATTAAATCTACACAATATATGATTCTTTGTGCACTCAAAAGCTAACAGGATTTTTATGCAGCAATCTTCTACTGAGAGAATGAAAACAAAATTATAACAATAATCAGAATAGGTGCATTCAAAAATTAACTAAGAAACACTTTTAGATAAAAAAAAAAAATACTTGTCACGGGCCCTACTGCATACTTACCCTACAGAGATTTTGGGTTTGCGTCTGACTGCGGGATAAGAATATTTCATAAATCACTCTCTCAATGCAGATGACAGAAAATATTACTTAAATAAATGGCATCTTCTTGATTAACTCAAACTGTTAGAAAACAGTAGAAACATAAAATGTTTCAAGCAAAGTCTGTCATTATGGTCACTGCAAAAAAATAGGTGTGTGCATAAGCGTGGTGCAAATATTTTGCTTTCTCAGTCAGTAATCATAGAATCATAGAATTGCTCAGGTTGGAGAAGAACTTCAAGACCATCAAGTCCAACTGCAACCTAGCTATAGTACCCTAACTCATCAGCCCACCACTAAATCATGTCCCTGAGCACCACATCCAAACGGTTTTTAAACACATTCAGGGATGGTGACTCAACCACCTCCCTGGGGAGCCTGTTGCAGTGCTTAACAACCCTTTCTGGAAAGAAGTTTTTCCTGACGTCCAACCTCAGCATCCCCTGACGCAACTTGAGGCCATTTCCCCTTGTCCTGTCACCTGTCGCCACTGAGAAGAGACCAGTCCCACTCCGACTGCAATCACCTTTCAGGTATTTGAAGAGAGCAGTGAGGTCTCCCCTCAGCCTCCTCTTCTCCAGACTAAACAGCCCCAGTTTGTTGGAAAGAAGGAAATGGTGGAAAATTATCAAGTAAAGGACAGGTGGCAATACTATGTGGCAAGCAGAAGAAGCACCAAGAGTATATTTAGTTCTGCGTACTATGATATAAGCAAGTCAGGAACTTCCTCTCCTCGGATCCTATTTCTATTAATCTCAGCATGGCTATAGCTGCAGCAGAATTACACTAAGTCTTAGGTCTGCTTTCCAAATATACATGCTACCTAGTTAGATAATTTTGTTGTGTAATATTTTAAGGATTTCTGCTTTATGAAGGAAAATACAACAACTTCTGTAGTCTGTTATTTCTTTGGTTTATCTTGAACATGCTCCAAAAAGAATTCTAGTACCCTAGAATAGAACACACATTTTGTGAATTTCAGAGAGCAATTTTTAGAGAATGCACTGATCTAGATCTAACATTACTGTTGGAATAATAGGAGATGAATATACAAACTAGGAGTAGGTATAACAGCAGGAGTCTGGTGAAAAGCTGAAAGCCACGTTGTTCTGCTGTCACTGCCACAAAGAAAAGACCACATCTGAGGTCTAATGATGTGGCCTAAATATTAAGGGCAAATTCTATCATTTTAAGTATTTGCAGCTGCATTTCTGAAAAATATGATGTCTGGAGAGTAAACATCAGCAGCTGCAATTGGTCAGACACATTACATGTGGCAAGGTAGCATATGCCAGGCCTAGAAAAGTGCTATAAACATCCTGCCAGTTTTATCCACAAGCACTCATTTCAGAATTCCCATCTGCAGAACTGTAAACACAAATCTCACTTTGCTTTCTCTGAAACCAAACTCTGTCAAAGCTCTACCTACCTTAGAAAGGAGAACTAGGCTAAAATTAAGTTCAAATATTAACTGATTTATTCTACCCTTTAGACAGCTCACCCCTCAACAAACTGTATTTCTCAGAACAGCCTGTTGTCAGCAAGATGTATGACTAGCCATTAAAGTGCCACTCAAGTGACAGCATGACTGCACTTGGAGCATGGCCTGTTTGTTACTGGTAAGCTGAGCTTGATTACTAGTTTTACTGAATGCTTTGGAGAGAATTCTGCCTATAATATCAAATGTTTTTCTTATACAGAGTATGTAGGATCAGGAGGATGGCCTTGCTAACTTCAGTTCCCCAGTACTACCGAGGGAAAACAACCATTTCACTTGGCATTATTTTTACAACCTATGCTTTCCTGCTCATATATTTGAGGATTAATAAAAGCAATAATATAGGAGACAGAATGGTATATTGTCCAGAAAGTAACCACACCTCTCAGATGCTGGAGGCAATGGGAGCTCAGTTCAGCTGTGCTCTCTGTCCTAGGCAGTTGCCTTTTAGACATTGTTTCAAGATGCATTCACTTTGCAACCATGCTCTTTTTATTTGTTAAAGCAGAAGGGATCAAAAGATTGCTATTTTTAAAAAGACTAACTTAAATTAGGCCATGTTTAACACTAATATGGCTGAACGGAAGAAATAAAGATTGTTTGTGTGGGTGAGGTATCCATGCAACCCACTGAGCTCCTCCAGGGCCACAGCTGCAGCTGGTTGGCTGCAGTTGATCATAGTTTCAATAGAAACATACAGGGTCTGTCTTGAGTTTAGGCTGCCTATTTCACTATCTCAGGGAGCTCATAACAGAATTTGGTGCCTTTCTCTCACATCAGTGACCTAACTACTAAGGTATCCCTCTAGAGAAGACTACACTAAATTGGAGAAATCGTGGTGACAGAGGAGCAAAGAGGAGATGCTTACACATTATGCATCAAATACGTGTTGGAGGAACAACAGAAAAAACAAAAGCAGTAAATTGCACAAGGCATTCCCCACAGCCCCCACATTCCAGTTCACTTTCCATTGGATGAAGGCCCTCTACTTCCTAACTGAATAAAGGAGCCCACATATCCCAGTCACTGTGGCTGACTGGGATAGTTTTCATTTCCCACAGTCCAAGCACACACTTTTGCCATATAGCGGTGGCATGGAGACTTCTCTTTCTCGTCTTCCAAGATCTAAATAGATGGAGGCACCATGTCTGCACATATGATCTGGCACTACATCAGCATCACAGGTAGAGAACCAGACATAACTAGGTGTCTTACATTTCTTACTGGCAACCTCAAGGTAATTTCCTGATCAGTACGTAGACTTTCTGCTCTTCAAAAGAACCTCCACTAACTAAAACTGGAGCATATAATATTATCTGGCTTGAAGACAGCTAGCTCACTGTCAGCCCTGAAAGCCTTCAGCTTTCTTCAGATACCTTAGGTCCTCTGCTTTGAGCAAAGATTGGTAGCCTTGAAGAGCCAAACAAGGAAACCAGGAGCACACATTCTATCTATCACATAAAAAAGGAGATAAAAACAAGTTGACCAAACGCCAGAGGTACAATGTATTGGGAAACAAGCAAAACAATAATGTAGTGACATGCCCCAAGGTAAGCTAGTAGACCAGAGATTTAGATATCACGGCCAGTGTAACAAGATACAAGGAAGTCAATGAACAAAGAGGGAAAGCAGAAAGTGGAAAAGTAAACTTAAAAGAACAATTAACAAGTATATTAAGTAACATATTCCACATTGCAAAAATGAGAGTTAAAAGCATCCAATCTTTCCTCAAGTAAGTAATCACCAATAACTAGCGAAACCATCCTATCAATAGGAAATGTCAATAATGAGACAATTTTATATCATCTATAAAAACTGGTGTATAATAGCAATATAATTAAAAATCTTTTAAGGCATCTTTGACTTTAAAAGTTTATTTCTTTTATTAAATCCAAATTAAAAGATGAACAATAGAAAATAAATGTACTTCTACAAAAAAGGACGTAGCAACCAATTCAAATCAAAATAGGTGAAACATGAAGTGCAATATCCATTAAAAGAAAAAATAAAGAAAAAAGTATGGAGGAATATGCCAGTAATATAACCACTTACAGGCTCTCCCCGATGTCCCTCTAGTCCTGGAGAACCAGGCTGTCCAACTTCTCCCTTTAAAATTATAAAGACTGTTAAATACTGTACTCAAAAAAGACCTTCTTTTACATAATAATAATAATTTCAATTGGTAAATTAGTATTCTTATTATAAGTGAAATGTAAAGCAAATACACATGATCAAACCTTCATCAAACAAACATCTCAAAAACAGTTTCAAACACAGGGAGGAGTTCTCAGTCCTGAATTCCCACATTCTGTGTCCAGCAGATAGCTGTCAAAGAGTTTGCAAAAAAAGATAGGAGAGGATCGCCTTTTGAAATCTGAGAAGGGTTGAATGAGAACAGCAACTATTTGTTCAAGGCCATAAACTCTAATAAATTGTTTTTGTCTAATTGTTAGTACAACTGATTGTTTGAAAACTGTTTCAAAGCACTTCAGGACTACAGTGGTACTAGATACGATCAAATCTTCATGTTCTTACTCAAAATATGTATGATCTCCATAATATTCTGAAAATTTGAAAAATAATTGCAAGAGTACATAAAACAAATGTAGACCAATTCAATATATAAAACAATATAGTAACTGACTTAAAATTACAAAAACTGGTCTTGAAGTCACATTGGGTAGCATCTGGGTTTCAAGGCATCCTTTTTTTTTCCATTTTCTTTCCCAGAATGAATACTGTAAGAAAACAGGAAAGGTCCAGCTTTCCTTCAGAAACAGCCTGTTACTGCTCCCAGTTTGATTGTGGACTCACAATGAAGCAATGTTTTATAGCAAGCAGATGCTGAAGTCAAACTAACAAAACGTTTGAAAGAATACAGTTTAAGTATTACACTCTAAAATGAATAAAAACTAATGAGTCATATTTTTGTACTATGGTAATTAGATTAAGAAAATAGACAAGGAAATGTCTTCTACTTTAAATGTATGCATTTTCATATTAATATATTGAATCATCTGTATTTTGTTTAGAAGCATAAGAAATTACCAATATACTCTCCAAATTCCTGATTTATCAATATAATTCTTCACTCTAATGAGTGTTGAAATGTGTTGCAATTAAAATTTTATGTTAAACAACTGCTACTATTATCTGCCCACATTATCAAACACCAGAGAGGAAAACATCTAATATCTAATCATTTGTTCTACTTCCCGAAATACCAGCAAAGGAACGTCTCCACCAAATTAGCAGAGATATCTGTACATATGTAGGGAAAATAAGGGAGAATTCACTTGAAATAATGACATGTAAGCTCATATCGCAGCCAACAGACCCAGAATTGTCAAGATTCAGTCTTGATTCAGCTATCAGTCACCAAGAACTCAATTTCACTGCCCACATTTGGTCATTTTTAGATACTCAAGTTTGTCTTGTATAGGAAACGTATGGCTCCTACTCCCACTCTAGAAATACACTGGCTTTCCATAGAGCTTACATTTATCAGCTCCCTTGTGATGCTTTGGACACTCTAACACATCTCAAATTGCACAAGATGCTTTTATGTAGGCCATTAAGCTGGTGTCTACAAGTTTTACTTCTTTGAGCTGAATTGCTCTCCAGATTTCACTGGCATAACTGAATGAGCCTTCTCTGACTTTAATGGGAACACAAATAGCTACAACCACAGGCATAAATCTATCTATCTGTTCTAAGAACTTCTGTAAAATTGTCTTTGCCTGACATAGTTGCAAGTGTCAGAGTATGCTGTTGTAGATATACATCAATAATGAAAATTTGTAGGCAAGTATAAATGGTGTAAAATACCAAAATGAAATGAATGTAGGAGTCATTGAAGTTAAATTTTGTGGTACTTTTAAAAGGCTGTTATTTTAGACATGCTGGGCAATTTTTAGACTAACAGTGCTGTATTGTTGCATACAAATAAAAATTTGAACCGACTTGCTTCTTTAACTACAAATTAAGACACGTACATGTGTTTTTCTAATATCTAAGATGCCATGACAGTTATGAGGGGCTTGATTCAGTTCCCTGGTGCTATTTGAGGTACTGCAGGGCAGTCAGAGCTTCCACGTCAGACTGGCAGATATCACCTAGAGAAGACCTGTGTCCTTCTAAAATGGCACTTACAGATCACCTGGGGTACCCAAAAAGCAGCTAGTAACACTGCAAACTTATGAGTGGTTTCAGTAGTTAAGTCAGCAGCTGAATAAAATATAGGTATGTAGAGCCACTTCCTTGTGCAAATAAGGGTGAAAAATTTTTCATCATGAAGACAGTTCTGGATGATACAAACTACACAGGGCAGTTGTGCCACCTCTATGCTTGGCAGAGGATGAAAAGGTCCCAGAGATGAACAAATCTCTGATGGTCACTAATACACTCTTAATAAATGCTACTGCCCCTGTTTTCAAACTGACTGAAATCAATAAAGTATGCCCACTCACTACAGTAAACTTTGACATTTCCCAGTACTGTTTTAATTTCTAGTTATTCTCCACAGAATAAACTAAATATATTTAGACAAACAGGAATGGTATTTAAGACTTTGTCAATATATGAATATATATTTGTATACCTTGAAACCAGGACTTCCTGGCAATCCATCTTTCCCACTTCTGCCAGGGTCTCCCTGTGGCAACAGTTAACAGTCATCAGTAGGTAAATTAACCAAAAAAAAAGTTAAAGGCACATTGTCTGGGTAGAACTTACGGATCGCCCAGGCATTCCTGGAAACCCTGTATCACCTTTCTCTCCCTTTGATCCCTAAGAAAAGCAACAAACAAAAATAAATAATACTAAATGCTTATGCTTCAAATTTAAACAGCGTGTTCACATATGTTATTTCTTATTCTGAAAAATTGTGGAAAATCTGCTTCTTTCTTAACACAAGCAGGAATTGATTAATAATTATGATCCGTTTCAGAAGCGTAAATATGCTTTTAAAAGTCCAGACTGTTTTGCAATATTATTAATACATGTATACCCTATTAAAGGCAGAGACACATTTGTAAAAATATGTCTACGTGCATTTTGTGTTATATTAGAATAAGTTACATAAATACACTGACAAAAGGATGAAGAGAGTTATCAAGACATCCAAATACCTTTGTTATTAAATACCTTTGTTATTAAATCTCAGTGGAACAATTACTGAACTGGGAGTGCAGAATTAAATCCTCTGTGAATACAGCTCTTATAAAATATAAATGATATTGTATTGGGTGCAGGTGCCCAGGTGCTGGCAGCGGGCTGCCCCATGCTGCACACAGCCAGCTCCACTGGCCCCACTGCAGGGCACAGCTGGGCCCAGCAGCCAAGATGGCAGCACTGCTGGGAAGCGTCTTTCAGACAGGGTAAAAATGCTGCACAGAAGTGGGGAAAAAATGTGACAAACCACCCCACCACCCGTATCAATAACATTATTTTATAATTTTACGTGCCTTTTTTCCATATATTCCTGGCATTCCTTGATCTCCTTTAGGGCCCCTTTCTCCCTAAACAAAACATGTGTGAATAAGTTGACTTCAAAAATAGAAGTAGATATATACAAAAGTATAAATATACACAGAGTAGTAATATAG
The DNA here is from genome assembly GCF_002078875.1 of Numida meleagris. Lineage (NCBI taxonomy): Eukaryota > Metazoa > Chordata > Aves > Galliformes > Numididae > Numida > Numida meleagris. The sequence continues at coordinate 87,722,697 of NC_034411.1, read as the reverse complement.
AGAGCAGATGTAAAAGGCAGCAGGCAAACTGTTCCACCTAACAGAAAAGAAAAAATAAAGAAAGAAAATTATCAAGACAGTAAATGCAAATCTGGAATTTTCCAAGCCTTCCTAGGGAAGGAACCTAGACTGACCACTGGTGAGACACTCCGCAACTCACAGGCTTATTGCTTTTCATTTCAATGGAAGCTGAGCAGAAGGCACTTTGAGTTTCTGTTTACTTTCTACAGGTAGGTACTTCAGTGAAAATTCCGCTAAGTGCCATGCTTATGTGAAAACCTCATATGAAACATTGAAAACACAGATTTGGAAAAACTAAGAAGTGAATCCAGTTGCGTACTAACATAAAAGATATGTTTAATGATTATGTGGAAAACATACCTGTGAAAAACTCGTTCTGGTTAGACCAGAGCTATCCTTCAAAATACTGTCACTCAAATTGAATTACTTCAAGAAAATTCTATGATTATTTTTAAGTTCTTGATACATTCTTTGGATGTAGAAGATTCTAAGTACTTTAAAGTAGAAGTTCAAAATAATTCACATAAAATCCCACAGAACAGAACAAAAATGAAAAAAAAAACCCCACAATCAAGCAACGAAAACTGGCCTTTAGTCAAAGCCTATGGCATGTATTACCCTTCAATTTCAGCATCAGACCTGTTTATTTAATGTATTTCATCACCTGCATCAGTATTGCATATAAGCACTTATTTTTTAAAAAACTACAGAGTAGGCTGAGATATATGAGTATTGTAACAAGTTTTTATTTTCAACCTTTGGTGCTGGCATGCCATGTAATCCAGGAAAACCAGGTAGTCCACGGTCACCCTAAAAGAGCAAACATATTTGAAATCCTTACATCTAAAATAATTAATATTTAATAATACCTATAATCTAACTGATCAACAAATAGTGTAAAGATGTTATATATTACCACACCAACAATATAATATTCATATGCTGACTGATGAGCATTTATAAATCTTTAAACAAGGTATAATATAGAAAATAACAAGTAACCACTAAAATTTTTTAAACATTTTACAGTAATCTCCCAATAAGGTTTACTGAGGTTCCAAAGCAGCAACTTTTAAAAAGTTTTGAAAAGAGCTTTGAAAACTTCTGTAAGAACTGCGACAATTCTTCCATCCACTCCTAATTCCCAAAGAGTAAGAAAATTCCCCATATCTGGGATGGTTCTGTCCCTACCACTTATTGAAAATATCAGAGACTTACTGACCTCATAAAATTTCCTACAAGCTTATTCTGGATGTGTAACATAATCAATAATAAGGCATTAACTATTTTTTTTTTTAATAAACAAAATGAAACCAAATTAAATTGATAGGACAAGGGGAAATGGTCTCAAGTTGCACCAGGGGAGGTTTAGATTGGATATCAGGGAAAATTTCTTTACAGAAAGGGTTGTTAAGCACTGGAACAGGCTCCCCAGGGAGGTAGTTGAGTCACCATTCCTGAATGTGTTTAAAAACTGTTTGGATGTGGTGCTCAGGGACATGATCTAGTGGTGGGTTGTTAGAGTAGTATGGTTAGGTTGCGGTTTGACTTGATGATCTTCAAGTTCTTTTCCAACCTGAGCAATTCTATGATTCTATGATAAAAAAAATTTGGCACTGGGACAAATGAGTTCTCATTTCAATTAAAGAAACAGTATACTTTGGTAAAAGCAGTTGGTAATTGAAAACACAAGCCAAAACAACAGTTCTTTCTATTGTCCCCACAGCTGTCAAAGGTCAGGAATTCCAGAACTTTTGCTATTGCTATTGAGGATATTTATCAGACAATCAGTCTGCAATTTTCCTTGAGGTATTACAACAATTATAACTAGGCACTAGTTATAATGGTAACTATTATAACTAGGCACCTGCTGACTTGAAGCAATAAAAAGAAAGTCAGTTACTTGTCTCAGTGTACTGGCCCTACTTCATTCAGAATAGAGCAAATCACGATACTGTTTTTGGACAATCACATCGGTACCTCTGTGTTAATATCTAACATTAAATAGAGTGATATATTTCAATTTGTTTAATATATTTCAGTCATGAGAGAGGAATAATAAATTATGCCCGGGAAGTTTTTTAATATATATTTTTTTAAAATTCTAAGACAAAATACAAAAGATAACATCTCAGTGGTATGTTATCAAAATCGTCCATGCCTAAGGAGATTTGTAGAGGTCTGTCACACATGCCAGAAGACAAGAAGACAACCACGGTAATGAAAGCTTGTGGGTTAATACAATCATAGTATCTCTCAAGAATTAAGTATGGAAAGCAGGCAACAGAAATGGAAAGCAGTTGAAAAAAAATAGCAAAGTCTATAAAATAAGCCTTTCATGCATCCATTGCTTCTTGCTGTAAAAGAATGGAACCCTAACTTCTGCTCAGAAGTGGTGATTCAGTTATTGGGTAAACTAAAACACTTGGCAATAGAAGTAGTTTTAAATTACTTGCTGTAGAAACTTCATAAGTAAGAGGATGAAATTAAGAGATGAACATTAGGGCTTAATCATAAGGAAAAAATTTCTAATGGCAAGACCTAATTTATTGTGGAAGAAGTTCTCTAAAACAGTGGTGGAAGCCCTGTTTCTTGGCATAATTTAATCAGGACTGGACTCAGCATTAGGAAATATTCTATCTGTCACAACCTTGCACTGCCAGGAGAATAGCATTTTTTGTCATCAGTATCTTACTTTCAGCACATGACCCAATACTGACTGATTGATTAGATTAACATAAGACCACAGAACACATAAGCACATTTTTCATTTCTAATAATACATTAGAGAGTTCTGCTGAACATTATTGGATGTATGGAGCCGCTTTTAGGATTGGGAACTTTAGAAGGAAATTTTATAGTAAATTCTGTTTTGAAAATGAACTTTCATTAAAAAAAAAAAAAGGAGAAGTTGAAGTTGTAATACATGGAAAAGAAAATAAGCTTGTATCTCAATGTCATGGTTTTATGATTTTTTTGTTATCGGAGTTATATCTAGATCTGTGTACCTGACATTCAACAAACTTAAAACTTTTCTAAACATATTTCTTATATGGCAAAAGTGGGACAGAAGAGTGGACACAAATATTCACATATCAAACAGACTTGCCAGCAGCCAAAGACTGGTTTATTTGTTGTACATATAGGAGATCCAGACTCAAGTTTATACTGATTATCAGAAGGGACTTAGATATAAGCTTGCACATCTGTCAACAACTCCAAGGTACTGGCTAGACCTCAGCTAGAATTTTTCCACATAAAAAAAAGTAAAAATGTAAAAAGATAAAAAGTGTCACCCAAACATTCTTATCTAGCTCATCTGGATGCTCACTTACAGAGAAAAAAGGTAAAAGACATGGAAAAAACCATTCTGACACATCTACATCATATTTCTAGTCACTTACATGTACATATGTTTTTTAAATGTAAATTATCCAGAGCAATAAAGGTGTTACTGGAAGTGCTAATGCCTATATAAACTTTACTTAAAAAAGCAGGCCAGTTTCAGTATTTCACAGAGGATTCTTGAGAAAATATTGATGTTATTAATTGTATGACCAAAATGACAAATGATAAGAATAAAATTTATTTACTTATTTTTCTTTTCATTGTGTGTGTGTGGGGGGGGGTTGTTTTTTTTTTGTTTGTTTGTTTTTGTTTTTGTTTACTTGTTTGTTTGCTTTTACCTTAGTTCCATCCTTTCCTGGTTCTCCCTTGATACCCGGTAAGCCACGTGGTCCCTAAGAGAGGAAAAAAGAATAACAGCTCAAATATTAAGACACAGTGCTATAGAATGAGACCTAGGTATGTAATGCAATGTGACCCAGAGAATCATCTGTGAACTGACTAATCACAGTGTTTTGGTAACTGGATACTAAAGCAGAAATAAGCATGGAACATATCTAACGTGAGAATGTGGCACATTGTAATTATCCATGACTTGGGAACACCAAAACTATTATTTGTTCTAACTGAGGTGCACCACAGGCAAAAAGGATTGTCACACAGATAATATAGATGTCCCCTTCCTTTCAAATATCTGTCAGTCTTCACGTATGCTGTGTTGTGGGGTTGCTCTTGGTCCTGGGCATCTCTCAGATATTTAATTCAACAAATTAATAAGTTCTCAACTATTCAGCAACACTGGATCATGCTACATGTAAAATATAGCACTGGTTGCAATAACTGTCCCAGTAAGTGCTCCTAAATTAAGTACTATGAAGAAGAAAAAGAATTCTTTTCAATCGCTTTGGACTTTATCTGAAATCTTTGTTTGGACATGCGATTAGTGGCTAATCACAGAATGGCTGAGTTTAGAAGGGACCTCCAGAGGTCATCTGGTCCAACCTCCCAGCTCAAACAGGGCCATCTAGAACAAATCAATTGCCGTGACATGGCTCAAGATCACTATTATCAGTTCAAATTAAAATAATAGGAACTACCATTTAGCTTCTGGATCAAGATGAAAATATCGAAACCCCAGGTGAGACCTTCTGTACAGGCCTTGACTAACAATTACATTTGAAATCTAATTGACAGCCTGCCTACAAAGCCCAAGGCCATGTGAGTTGCAAAGAAATTCATCCAAGAATTGCCCCTGAATTCATGCTATCCCTGGAGCCCTTTTTATTCTTCACACCTCAACTGTCAATGAGAAACAGTGAATACTGGGAGATGTAGGTAGCATTTAGAAGCATAGAAACATCAGAACACCTAGATTCTATGATTTTATATGAAGGAAAAGAACTTCAAGATGACCAAGGCCATCCATAAACCTGACCCACCCTGTCTTAACAATAAACCATATCTTTTAGTACCACATCCAAATGTCTCTTAAATACTTCCAGAGATGGAGACTCCACCACTTCCGTGGGTAATCCCTTTCAACGTTTGACCACGCTCTCCATAAAAAAAATTCTTCGTCATATCCAAGATAAACCTCCCTTAGTGCAACTTGTGACTGGATCCTTGTGCTATCACTCATCAGCAGAGAAAAGAGACTAACAACCTCCTCATGGGAACTTGCTTTCAAGTAGTAGTAGAAAGCAATGAGGTCTCACCTCAGCCTCCTCTTCTCCAACCTCAATTCCTTCAACTTCACCTCATAATTCATTTTCTAATCACTTCTTCACTGATCTTCTTTGCACGTACTTGAACAACTCAAGATACATCTTACAGTGAGGGTCTTAAAACTGAACTCAATATTTGAGGTGCGGTCTCACTACTGTTATGTTAAAAGAAAGCAACTCCTTCCCTAGTGCTCCTGGCCACACTATTTTTGATACAGGACAGGATGCCACTGGCCTTCTTGGCCACCTGGGCACACTGCTGGTTCATGTTCAGCCAGCTGTCAAACCCCAGACTGCCCACGTCCGTTTCTTCCAGGCAAATTTCCAGACACTCTTCCATAAGCCTGTACTGCTGTATAAGGTTGTTATGACCCAAGCATAGGACCTGACACTTAGCCTTGTTGAATGTCATGCGATCAGACTCTGCATATCAATCCAGAATATCCTAATGCCTCTGTAAAGCTTGTCTACTCTCAAGCAGATGATAATTTATGTAAGACTTCCAAATTCCAGGAATCATATCACGGCATACCCCAAGCTGGAAGGGACCCACAAGGATTCTTGAGTCCAGCTCCTGACTCCACACAGGTCCACCCAAAATTCAAATCCAATGTCTGAGAGCACTGTCCAAACATTCCTTGCACTCCAACAGTTTGGGGCTGTGCTCACTGCCCTGGGTAGCCTGTCCCATGCCCACCTGCCCTCTGGTGAAGAACTTTTGTCCTTCCCCTGACACAGCTCCATGCCATTCCCTCAGGCCCTGTCGCTGTCACCAGAGAGCAGAGCTCAGCACTGCCCCTCCTCTCCCTGTGAGGAGCTGCAGCCGCCATGAGGCCTCCCCTCAGCTCCTCTGCTCCAGGCTGAGCAAACCAAGGGACCTCAGTCACTCTTCATACATCTTTCCCTCCACACCCTCCACTGGGCACTCTAATATTTTTATGTCCTTATATTGTGGTAGCCAAACCTGCACACAGTGCTCAAGGTGATGCCACACCAGTGCTGAGTAGAGTGGAACTTACTTGAACCCCTGGAGTTCCTGGGATACCCGGAGTTCCTGCTGATCCTTGATAACCCTACGAAAAAGGAACCAAGACTTGTGATTTTTCATAAGATATATTCACAGATTTTCAAACACCTATTTAAGGAAAAAAAAACCCACAAAAAAACAAATCCTTCCAGTTACTAAAGAACTGTTAACCCAACTCCTGATGTCAGGTCAAAAAAATTTCAGTAATTGCTATCAGAATCTTACTTTTGAGATTTAGATTTCAGCTATCATAAATTTTCATTTCTGCATCTAAAGTTTGCAGCCTCCAATCTTTAGCTAAGTGAATCTTTTCAGACAATAAGGAAAATCAGTTATTTTATAATTCATACTTGAGAATGTAACAAACATATTGTTTTACTCACCGTTCTGTAGAGGAAAAAAAAAAAGAACAAATTGACCTACATACGTAGACATCTTTTTTTGCCTTTTTTTTTTCCTTCCACAAAAGTAGTTGAAGAATGCCAGGAGTTTTAAAGGCTTATTTCTAGTTACAGGAAAAAAGCTTTAATGAACAAAGCATGTTCTAATACATTATGCAGCTCGTTTTATAATATCTTTAAATAATCAGAGAGTCATAGAATGGTTTGGGTTGGAAGGGAACTTTAAAGATCATCTAGTTCAACCTCCAAATAATAATAAAAATTCCAATAATAATAAAAATTCCATTCTCAACAGTAACCACTTAGCTATGAACCTAGAAGTACATAACAGGCTATACATGTAGGAAAAACAAAGGAATTTGAATGACTAGGACAAAGAAAAGAAATACTAAATATTTCATGAGATGAAAAGAGAATTTCAGGAATGCTTTACTAGAAATCAGCATTTGAAGAACAAGAGAATGTAGACAGAATCCCAAATGTATGCCTGAGATGTTCTAGTAGATTGGATTCAGTAAATACTGCCAAGATAGCAAGTTTTCTATGCAAAATTAACCAATGCTTTAGAATAACCCTGAAATAGAGACAAGCTACTGAAGAATAGGGACTTCTACTTAATTCTACTAAAAGCATGTCCTTCCAGTGAACAAAACGAGCTAGAAGGAAGGGTTTTTGAGAAAATATATAAAACATAAGGGAAATTGTCCTATAAAATTCTGAGGTTATTTGGGTGAGGCCTTTCAACAGGTAGTAAAACTAAATGGAAACATTATTTCATTTGATAAACCCCAGAAAATGGACTATCCAATTTCAACTGTCCAGAATCTGACCTTGGTTTGATCTGAAAGAATTAATAATCCCATTTCTACATGAGTTTCAGTCTTATAAACTTAGTACAAAATTTAATACGGGGATTTCCACACTAGTGCAGGGGAGCTAATAGAGCCTTTTCAATACAAGGAAGGCAACTTTTATGTCTGATTTCTTCTTCAAATAAGTTGAGCTGTCTGGGAGTAATAAACAGAGCTAAAATTATTTACTGGGTTAGATACAAGAGAGTACTTTCTGTGCCCTCTTCTTTCACAAAAGATGTTTGAGCAGATGCCCAAAGAGCCAGCTGGTAATATTTAGTATAGAAGTAAACAGAATTCTAGGTCTCTGTCCTACATGGATTCTTTATCAAGCAATTCTCTTTTAGTGCTCAAGGCAGTTCTAGCAAAATCAGCTTTAGCTGTAAATAGCGTAGCATTTCAAGATTGCTTATAAGGCTCCTGGGTAGCTGAAACAATTCACCAAGCCAAAAATGCCTTTAAAAGTTTGTCCTTTTATTTCTACTCCAAAGAAAGCAAAAAGTTTGTGTGACTTCCTGTAGGATATAGTGCTATATAAATAAAACTTTATTTCACATTTTAGATCTCTGAAATGCAATTTCCCTTTCTTCTCCTTCTAACTGAGTAGAAGAAATAGGAGAGGATAATTTCCTGGCTGAACTGAATATCAAAATTTGAGAGATGAATGGAGGACGGCAAGAGTTTTTAGCTTACGGAACTGCACATTTAACTCAGTGCTAGACCTTGTAATGCTGTTCCAGAAAAAATAAAACACATGTTCATTGTGTTTGTTCAATGGAAAGCTGTAACAGATAAGATTCAAAAGAAAATTCAGTGTAAGACACAGAATAGAGAATCAATGTGTGATACAAATAACCTAGCAATTCTTTGGGCTAGTTTCTAAAAATTGTGACAGCCAGCTTTCAAAATACTTCTTTTTTCCAGTTGTCAAAAAGTAGCAATGCATTTTCTTTATCACTGTCAATTTCCATAGTCTCCTTCTGTTCGCTTACATTAACACAACTGCATGCTTGCTTATCACTCACAAAACTCCTATTTAAAAACATTATAAATGGCAAATACATTATGGATTATCAAACTACAAATTACATGCTAAGACCTAGTTGTTTTTTTTTCATTAAAGCCAGAAAATGTCCTATTTCCTCAACTTCACAGAGCCCTCAATAGAAGTATGTATGTGACATACATACGTATGCTCCGAGAGCAGCTGTGCCATGGCTCATATTTTATGTAACAAAGCAAACTGAAAGTACACTTTTCATTTGACTAGTTCAGCCTGGTTCAGGACTGAAGATTCACTTTCCTGATAGGGTGAAAATATAAAATTTGCCACTAAACAGAATTATTTTTTTTCTTGGTATTCTCTTATCAACTCAACAGAAGACACACAAATGGTATGAAAAGTATCACACCAAACTTTGAACTTGATAGTCAGTTTTGAATCCCACAGCCTAAACACAGGCAGTTACTGCCTTTTGATATCCCTTAGATACCTGCACAGTGCTAAAAGACAAACACACAAAATATTTGGAAGACATTCACCCTTTGAAGCTGCAGCTGCAGGCAAGACAGCCCTATGCTCCATGGCATGAGAATATCATACCTCCTGGGGTATAGTAGTTATAAATCTGCTGAATAACAAGGGAATTTAGACATCCAGTGTTCTTGTACACACTAAACCCTAAAATCACTAAATGTAGGTGCCTTAAACTGAATCCCACCTATGGCAATTCATCAGTGTTGTCAAACAGCACTACTTTGCAGCACTTTGTTTATATTCTCATTTATTATTTTTCATCCGTAAAACCGAGCATACAAAATCTCCCTCTCAATTTGTTGTGGGTGGTAACAGTACTGATAAATTGCAAATCCTTGAAAATCTGTAAAGGCAAAATTATAATCAGCAAGATACCATGATGCTTAGGTACAAGATGGCTGGATATTAAAAAAATCACAGAAGGACTTCAGTTTTGGAATATAAATAGCAAGACAATAATTTACAAATAATTCTAGTTGTAAATTTGTCTATTTGGAAAAGCTGAACAGATTTCTTAGGCCAAAGAATTCATATGAAGGACACAGCAAATTAGCAATACCAACATCATCTGTGAAAGAAGAACCTCGCTGGGAAATGCAAGTTAGTTTATCTGTAAGGGAAAAAAAGTTGAGCAAGAGGGGTGTATGACAATTATCATTTCAAAAGACATTGTAGGTACCATAGCAGAGTAAATGTCAGAAGTATATCATGTCTAAAGGGCAAAAGTTAAGACCGCATTCATGGGTGTATCACATCAAAATAAAATAAAATAAAATAAAATAATAAAATATAAATTAAAATAAAATCTGGTAATTGCACTGTGCAATTCCTTATTGAAAACTTTCTGAAGTCACTGAACAACATAAACAATAAAGCAATTACAACAGGACTACTTTGAGAAGACAAGGGAGAAGTAAACAAGCTCTGTTTGGCTAGGAAACAGCCAAGGATCAAGTAATGGTCTAAAGATATTTAAGGACTGTAAACACTAAGTAAACAGTACTATTTAGAGTGGTGCAACTAATCATAATGGAATTCAGCTTTGAAAGAAAATTGTGACTTGTTGTTGGGAAAACATCCTGACTGAGAGGTCTGCAGACCCCACATGGAAGCCTCTGTAGAAAATCTTCAGTATGTCTAAAACAGGTATCTAAAGTATTAAAAGAAAAGCTTTTAAACCCTATTCATGCAATACATTATGTGTCAAAGGAGATAAGTTTCTATAACCATTCAAACAAGTATCCATGCCTATATTCAAATTTGTACTCATTATATGACCTTATCTTTCATTGGCAACGTCTCTATAGCAACTAAAATCCTGTAAGGCAGTAGTAATGTTAGAAAGTACATGATGTATTTGAATGAAGTGTTTTAGCCTTTCTCTGAGAAGTTGTTTATCACCTTAACTTTTTTTCCTTAGGTCCTTATTCCTATTTTTCTCAGTTAGCTTTTTTTTCCCATCCTTAAACAACCTACTCTAGCATTCCTCTCTGCCTGTACTCATCTGCCTACTGCTTTTCTTTTCCTGCCCCTCTAGACGTGTTGAATACCCAGTTGGTCCTGTGTTTGGAGCCCATGCCTCACACGTTTCTCTAGGAGCTTCTGCAGCATTATAGTTCCACTGGTAACCTGGAGCTCAAAACAAGTGCCATCTCTTCTCTTCTACCTCTGTGATATAGAAGGGCCCTCTAAGGCACTCATGTCCATCTGCTTCTACAGGCAACTAGAATCTCTTTACAGTAAAGCTCCACTGTCTACATGTACCAAAACATGAAAATGAATAGTAGATCCAGAATTAAATCCCAAAGGTAACTAAATGCAGCTTTTGCCTTCCAACATAAATTTTGAAGTGACTCCTGATCAAAGGTCAGTCATCACATGAACACTATTACAGTAAAAGTACAGAAAGAAGGTTTAATTGCCTTGTTCACTGCCTTATTTATAGAATCATAGAATTAGCTAGGTTGGAAAAGACCTACAAGATCACCTAGTCCAACCATCCACCTACCACCAACAACCCCACTAAACCATGTCTCTCAACGCTATATCTAAACGTTTCTTGACGTTTTTTAGACGTTTATTGCCTTTTTCATTTTGCTTTGAACTGCTGAGTTCTTTCTCCATTTGATTATGCTTCCTTCTGTTGGCTACTCCACCATCCGCCAAGGTTTTCATAGCTCTGAGCCTCCAGCAGTATATTTTAACTGAGCATGATGTTGTGTGATAAATATCTGCTTGCACTGAAGTACCATGGAGAAGAAAAGTTTCATCAAGGCTATTAGATACAAGATCATAAAATCTGGCTTGGAAAGTTCCCAAGCTTTAGTCTGCTGGGAAATGAGATGATGCACTCTGCACTTACAACTTCCTACTCATTGCTTAGGTGTTCATCCCTATCATCTGCCCTTACCCACTGCTGAAAACAGTCAGATGGACGTGTATCTGCACTAATGCACAGAGCTGCTTGATGCACAGCTGTATGCAACACAAGTCAGCACAAAGTATAACCCTGATTTCAAAGTAGAAGGTCTCAGCAAATCCACTACATGACTGTGATAGTCAAGATGGAGAAAACATAGTTCCTCTAACAGTAACAAGGTCTCAGCATTACTGAGGAATATTCAATTTTCTGGAAATGAGAACAGCATTTTCCAGTGGAATTATCAACTATGCTTATAAAAGTTTCCTGTAGAAGGCAGCTGCAGAGTTTATATCAACTTAAATCTGTAGACAAACCATCCAACAGCACAGGTAATCCTAAGTATACATGAAACTATTATCCATTTTGCTTCCAAGATTACTGTTAAAATAACTGGCCATTATACTAAGTTCTTCACAAAAGATTCAGTCCTCAGGGTATCACCAGCTCTGGGTAGTACAGCTGTAACTATGTTCTACCGGTTTTTAAAAAGAAATATTGGAATGACCAGAAATTACTTATTATTCCAGAATTTTGATAGCTTATGAACTGTGCATCTGCACATATCAGTAAAGCCAGTCTCAGTAGATTATTTTTAAACTGGTTATTGCTTATGGACACTGTAAAGACAAGGTAAATGGTTCCAAATTTTCATTAATGAAACTAGATGGAATATGAGAAAATTGTCAAGATTTGCCAGCCATATGCTTCAAAGTTGAAAAGTGACAAATAAGCGTATTTTTTGTTCATTTCTTTCAGCAGACTGATAACCTATCACCTCTATTAACCACAAGTGTTTGCTGCTTGAGTTTTTCCACCAGTATGTATAAAGTATCCTTTGGAATAAAAAATGGCTTTGTGACTGCAGTCAGGCTGCTGAGCATTCTCAGGGCCAGCAACTACTCCAGCTGCTTCTTTCTGATGAATAATTCCCATTAAAATGAGTTCCAGTTGAGATTCGAATACTATTTTTACCCTTCTACTTATTTACCAATGGAATTTCTCCTGGCAAGGCAATTTAATGATTTCAGGTCAAGATAACATTTTTAATTGAAAAGAAATGTATTTTATTACGTATTATGCTTCTGACTTATGTGCTTTTCTCCAGTTACTTTGACTGATCTTTTCTGTATGTATCAGAGTAAGAAAAAATAAACAGAGACATTGATTAAAGGAAAGAAAAAACAAAAACAAAAAGAGCTTATAGCCAAAATTTTTTTTTTTTAATTAAAGAATGGTTGAAATTGAGTCACATTTATATTCACTTTCCCCAGATATTAGAGCAAAAAATTTTACTAGGTAATACTAAATGAGGAATTATTTTCTGGTAATACTGAAGATATTCATGGGAATTTTTTCAGACTAAAACTAACTTTAAGTGTTACAACGATCTAGGCAGCCCATGAAAAATAAACTAAATTTTCCTGATGCTTAGCTTTAAAATCAGTAACATATCAGTTACATATAAATGCATGCCTAAAATCTTTCTCACAGGAAGAAACATTTTGTTGACCAGTTATACTGTTCCAAGAAAATGAATACCAGATATGCAAACTGGAATAACTTTAGAGAAGAGCATAAAAATTTGTTTGGGAACAAAAAAGATTGACTTTCCAGGAAAAGCTTTCCATGCAAAAGCCATTTGATTAAACAACACTGACTACACAACTACCTGTAAGCCTATTGTGCTGTTTGAATTAAGAGCTTGCTTTCCAGAGATCCCCAAGGGGATACAGCTAAAATGATTCATATGAGCAAAGTTATCTCAAACAAGGAAAATCACTGACAGCAATGATTAAGTGCTAGTAGTGTTATCAAATAAATAAATAGAAGAAAAACACAAAAGGAGGGATCTGCTTTCTTACACAGTGTATCTAAAGGGTCTTCTGTCGTTCACGGCTAAAAGCTAGCCTGGAAAACACTCAAGAATGTACTGTAAGGAACAATAATGTACTGGCCAGAGCTGCAGATGATCTAATAGGCTTGCAATTATGTCCTTACAAAGAACAAGTGCAAAAAGCTACAGCTGATTTTTCAAAAAAATTAGGAAGTTAATAGGATTTTACTGGAAGCATTTCAAATAAAATATGAACTTCAATACACCAAAATGGTAAAAATTCTCCATTGTCAGGGCTTTTAGAGCCTATTCTAACTGTCTGAGATACTTTTGTTAATCTTTACTAAGTTCAGAGAATGCCCATCTATGCACACTATGACTCACCAGCAGGAAAAAAATGTAACTGCCAGATTACAGCATTACAGAAAGACTACAGCATCGATTTATTTCTCCTCCGTGATTCACACAGTTACAAACCTCAGTGCTTATGGGAAGATGTATGGCACTGAAGTGGAAACCAGTTAATAAAAGTGAGAAAAAGTCATAACAACTTATTTCCAAAACAATGCTGCTGCATCTGACTGGACACTTTGGAAATAAAGTCTATCTTCTTTTTAAAGGAGAGAATGGAAACTGACAGTTCCCTACCAATATCCAGTCTATTACGGCTTCACTAAAGCTTACACAGTATCATTTTATTTTTCAAAATATCGGAGTTAGCTGGAGTAAAGACAGCTCTTCTTATCCATGTTGCAGTTCTATTTCTAGCATTCTGCATAGTCAAGCTGTGATGTACACTCTTTTTAGGCACTTTGTACAGAAGAAAAGGAATGCTCTTCAGAAGCTTAAGCATCATCAATAATCAACTGAATAGAAAGGTTATTTTGGATAGATCACAATTCCCAAGCTCCGTTTCTTCCTATTCTTATTTAAAACCTATATTTTCATGATTGCCAGGGAGAATTCAATTTCTGATTTTTTCCACTGTTTCTTCAAACTTTGAAGATAATAGTTTAGCTTTGTTAAGCTTTTAGTTTAACTTTGAAGACAATAGTTATCAGAATCTGTTTAACACAAAAGCTCAGGGAAAATACAGGAATTATGTAACAGAAAAAAAAATGAGGATCTTTACATGCAGAACTATTAAAATATTTGTGTTCTCATTGGTCTGCTGGACCACTAAGGCTACCATTGCCACATCTCAATATACCAAGCCTATATTTTAAAACAGAATAATTCTCAGTTTTTAGAAATAATTGTACTTTCTGTGTTCAGTGGCTATTTTTTTTCCTTTCAAACTAACTTTACTTCTAAAAGGACTCACCACAGTTAAACCTACCATCCGCTATCCCTAGGAAAACATCAGCATGTAACTAAGCAACAAAATAAGAGAAATACAAACTTTTTTATAATGTGTAGCACAGAGCTTTCTCTTTTAACTAATTATATCTATTGCCCTTAAAATATATACACTTCCAAGTAAGTTTCAATCTCAATGTTTTCACCTCTAGCTGACGTGGAATTGAAATGTATGACTGATATGACAAATTCTTAAAAAAAGAAACTTAGCGGTTTTATTAAGCCATCAAAGTTGGCAGGTAGTGCCTATTTAGACAGAACAACTTGCTACAGTTATTAACATCGATAAGCAACTGCAAATTTAAGTTACAATTGTGTGTGGTTAGAATAGCCTCATCAATCTTTCCACAGGACAAAACCATTAATGTAACAGAACGCTAAGCTGAAAAGACCAATATAGCCCTTTGTTGCTCTTCTCTGGTTTGTCCAGTATGGACAAAAATGGCCCCAAATAACTTAATGTCCCTTCTAAATCTCAACCAAAACCACAGTCCATAAGTCAATGCTTATTTCATAAACTATTTCGTCTTCTCTAACCCCAAAATCACCATAAATTTTGTAATGTCTGGGGGCATCTTTCCATATTTTAATTCTTGATACCATTTGGGATCCCTCCCAGTTGCGTATTCTGCAGATACGAAGCCCTGACGCTTATCTTCTCTCTCCTACATCTCATCCTACATTTCAGCTAACACTACAACCTAAGGACTCAACCATAAGATTTAGTCCTCACACTAAGAATGAAAACCTACAGTGACTTAATTTGTAGCACGTGCATGCACTTTTCTTTTCCTGCTTTTAGTATCCAAGTATCCAGCAGAGAATTTTCCCTCTTTTCAGAAGAAACAAATTATTTTTAATGTCTTCCACTTTTTTTTTCTTTTCTTTTCTTTTTTTGATTGAAGTGCCTTCTTATGAATAACAAGCACCTTCAGAGGCCACTTTCTGAGAAAAGAAACAAGGGTGGTCACGCCTCCCAGCTTTCAGCCTGCCTTCTGTCAGCACACCATTGGCACACACACACCACTGCTTTGTGAATGCAGGACTGTGGGCTGTTAACAGAATCTTGCCCAACAGAGCAGATTGGATGGCAATGTCTTGGAGGCTTCCAATTTGATTCAAAGATCTAATTTATTTTGTAATGAAATCTTAGACTATTATTATATACTTATTTGCTTTTAATAAAGTTTTATTGCAATAGAAATGTTAATCATGAAGACTACACTAACCACTGCCATATCTGCCAATTTTTTTTTTAGAGGTGTGTGTTATTCATCTATTTTCTTCCAGTCCTTACCATCTGTACGACAGGAATGTCAACTTAAAAAAGTAAAAAGAAAGGCAAAACATAGGTATTTTTGTGACTCATGGTTTAACACACAACGCCTAGAACTGCACAATGTATTTTTACATTGTGAACATATATCTGTATCTATATTTTAGCTGCCCTAAACTGCTTTCTAATGCAAAAAATCTTATGCAGTAAAGTTTGACAGTCAGAAGGTGTTAACTTCTGCAAACTGATGCAAAGACCAACAGGAACACTCAGACCCTGTTCTCTGCTTAATAAGAATGTCTACCTCATGTTATTATACCTATATTTTAACTTGAGACAAAAATACTGTGATTAACATATTAATAGAATTCTTACATACTGTAACATTCATAGAATAGTTAGAGCTTAGTGACATTCACAGTTTCAAAGAACAGAGACAAAACCATCTAAATTTCAGAATCTGGTATTAGAGGTATATGTCTTTTCTCCTCTGGTTTTGCATTTGCAATATATGACTGAGTTTTTAGTACTCACAGGCTTACCATCTGGACCAGGCTGACCAGGATAACCATGATTCCCAGGCTGCCCAGGATCTCCCTACAGAGAAGTGGCAGGTTAACACACACAATACATGAAAGAGCATTTTAAAATTAGCATAGAGTAACCTTAACCCTAAGACATCCCAAAAAAACTGTACCTGCAATTGAGGAGTAATTCCTACAGCAAAAAGGGAACTGATTTTGTGACCCCTCCCTAGGAAAATTATCCCTAGCTTCAGATGCAGGACATGGAGAATCAAGCCCACACTCACTGTTACAGCGCAAATTTGACCTTTCATCTCATATGCCTTCAAGCTTTTCAACATCGTCAGCAACAACAACAACAACAAAAAAAAACAGTTTTCATCAAATAAATGTAATCAAATTTCTATTAAAACCTCGTTATGCTAGAAGTTCTACTCTGAAGAAAACTCTCACCTGTTTAGCAAAGATTTGGCTGAGTCGAGGTTTTAAAGAAAAGCATTAGAAAGGCAAGAGCTAAGATTAAAGCCTGTTAAATAAACTCTCCAGACACTGCTGTCTGAAAGAAAATTTTTTTATATATATATATTTCTTCTTATGAGGCCTCTGCAATTATTTTGATAACCTCTGTTAAGACCACAGTAAGGGAAAAGAAAACTCAATTTCTCAGGCATCATGTTTGTTGTCAGAGAGCAAGAACATATCTTCCTACTCAACATATCCTCTTAATATATTTAAGTTCTTTGTTTATTTTACTAACAGACTTGATCTGGACTTGAAAAATCCATTAAAGCCTCAGTCAAGAAAACATTTAACTCTTGCACAAGCATTAGGCAAGTACAGTTTTCTTCAGTCTGATCCATCAACAGACCTTCAGGTCAGCTAAATTGCAGAATTGTTATAAACAGGGAGGACATCAGGAGAGAAATAGGAAACAAGCTTTCAGTGTGAAAAAACACATATTTTCACAAATAAGCCACAGAAATGTCATGCTGAGCTAAATGGGAAAGGATATAGAATAATGTGTCTTTAAAAAGCCACTAAGTGTAACAGTTATAATTTTCTAAATTAATAGTAGGTTCTCTAGAATTACTGTTGACCAAATTAAAGAGTCCAGGTTTGAGATCCAAGAGAAAATAAACTTGCCTTCAAGTACACTACCTAAACTGTTATGCCTTTGTCCTGAAAATGTTAAAATATCATTTATTTGTATTTCAAAATTTATAAATGAATCAATTTTATTGTATCCCATTAATATCACAAACGCACAAATTAAGATTAAATCTATACGCTTCAAAGTCCAGCGTTCAAGAGTAAAGAAATACTGTAACTGAGATAACCTACAGATCTTAAATTGGCTTCCTCTTCATTCTTCCTGCAGTCTTTTGGGTTGGGCACCATCTTGTTATCTATATTATTATCTCAAATATTTTACTGCAATGCAATTGGAAGATCACACGTGAAACAGATACTTATTAAAATTGTATAGGTCACCTTAGTTCTGATATTGCATATTCTTTCATGCTTTACAGGATGTAGCTTTCAAAATTTTTTATTATAAATATTTTCTTCTCTCTCTTTTTTGTCTAATATGCTAAAGGAGAAATAAGGTAAAAATAAAACCACCAACATTATATTACATGAAATAATAATGGTCTCCAATACGTGGTTTCTAATTCCCTGATTAGAAGCCATTATCAGTATAGCAAACAGACCACTAACATGAGGTAGCTGCAGTAGATTGTTACCACTTAAATTATGAAAATATTTTCTTTAAATCATTCGCTTAGTGAAAGATAAGCAATTTGGAATCTTCTTGTCCACCCATATGTGGAAAGCCAGTAACTGGGTACAGCACTGCTTAGCACAGTAACTGGGGCAGATAGGGCAGAAAAACACTTGTGATGTGAGTCTGACACATTAGGCATCTGAGACCCAAGTCTAATTCACACCTTTATCCTTCACCAACACTCACAGGAGGTCATAAAAATCAGAACAGCAAAGGTGGAACTCTGCAGTAAGCATTTTGTCTTAAACAAAGAAGGAAGAAAACTTATTAAAGACTACTTTATTAGCAATCCACCTAATTCTGAAATAATTAATAGTGCAAGATCATCTGCTGAAGATTGGTAAGAAAACATAATTTTACAACCACAACCGTTTTCTTGGAAAGTAGAAGATATATTTATGTCATCAGGAGTTACAGCACCCAAACCTGACCTCAATACTCCTTATCACTATATTCACTCACTGGAAACCTGAACTATGCAGAACTAGTACCCTACTTTTTTAATCTGCATGACTACAAGTAGTCAGCATGAGATCAGAAGGGAAAAAAAAGTAGTGTATGCTCAAGAAAAAAGAATTGAAACTTACTTTGGGGCCTGGAGGTCCTTGTTTCCCTGGTGGGCATATGCAGGGGGCAGGTGTGGAGCCTACATCACTTGGGCCATTCATGCACTACCAAGAGTGAAACCAACCATCAAAACACATGCCAAAACCACTGAACAAACAGATCATAACATTATGTGAGGCTGATTTTCCTTAGGTTACATAGGTCTTGACTTTCACTCTTTTGTTCAGGTAGAATTTTTGCTCACCTGAACACTGCCCTCCATGCATGCATCATTTTACAAAGAAGAAAATAAATAAAAAAGTAAATACTAATACTTGCCAATACCTGTAACTCTATTTGCTTCTCCACAGATCTTTTATCAGTTTGGTAACTTTCAATCTGGCAACATGCAAAACTGTTCTCCTAAACTAAGTGATATTCATAACTTGAAGTGTGATCACTTATCAAATATAACTATTTAACAGAAGTTTGCAAAAAGAATCTAACAAATAGTATGTATAGCATAGTGACCGCAATTGACTGGCATGCTACTGTTGTAACAAGCCAGAAAAGGATGTAAAGCTCAGATCTCTCACTGTGTGGACGTGTCCCAGCCATTAAGCTATTTTGGGAAAGGTAGGTATGGCTGCTACCACTGATTCCTACCTGGAACCCCAAGGGTGCTCATCATCACTGTTAGGTGAATTCCTCCAAACTACACCCCCTATATAAACAGCGGTAAACACTAAATCTCAATAAGTCACTCGATGTATCTATTTCCCTCTTCTGAGATAACGTGAAACCTAAGGCAGAAGAGGGGAGAGCTGCTAGATCAAATTCATTTACTCAAGGCTAGGCACCCAAAATGTAGGTGCACCTGTAGGAAATTTTATATGTTACGGCTAGATTCAGTGAATTCTGTTTCACTTAGTAAGTTCTCTGAGATATGGAAAGGCAAAACGTTAAGAATCCAAGATATGCAAGAGCAGACTTTGCATTTATTATCTAACACACCTTCTATAACATTCTTCTTAAAACATTCTCTGAGTGGAACTATTTCTTAGGGTCAAATGATTGTTCAAAATACAGCTCCACATTGCCTTCACAATGGTACCAAGCAGGAGTGGAGTTACCAGCATGGCTAGGGGAACTATCATATTAAGCCTTCAAACCAGCTCCCCTTCAGGGAGCTCCCACTGGCATGATCCGGGAAGCTGACTGCATATCCCATTCATTTTGCAACCCTAATCCAGTCCTGCAGATAAGAGCAATTCAATTGAACTGGGAAATGAAATCAGGCCATTTACTCTAATAAATGTGGAAAACTGATTTTCAATTTGTCCATTGAGTACTACTCAATTAATGGAAATACAGCATTTTTGAGCTTAGTGAACTTCTGTCCATTTTTTAAAACAGAGTGTATTCCCTATAATAAGTTAAATAAAGTCACATACTACCTTAAAGTGAGTTTGAGCAGTTTAGGATTGTGCCTACCTCTCCATTCTGAAACAAGAAGAAACATAATTTAAGAATAAAACAATACTTGCATTAAACAAAATCAATTCATTTGTAAACATTATCAAAAACAGTCATAAATTTGAAGTGGTAAATATCAAGCAGCTATCATGCAAAATTTCAGACTTCCTCAAGTTTGTGTGCAGCTGCTGTCAACAGAAATGAAGCTTAGTATCATTTAAGGGTCTCTAAACAAGAGCTGCCAGTAGCAAATTTTAAAAGGCATGACAGAACTAAAATTAAAACTGGACCATGTAAATATTTATATACTGAATGTTTAGACTTGGCTCAAATCTCTTGCCAGGAGTAACTTCTCATCAAAAGAATACTCATTCATTCATGACCAAAAATATCCTAAAACATTTCTAAAATCTCTGATTTCTCCCGAATTTAGCATCTGGGAAAATGCACAGCAGTAGAGAGCCAAAGCTGGCTTTCTCTAACATGATTTCCTATGTGACTGCATGGTATCTGCAGAATCATAGAAAAATCCCCATATATTTCAGCACATCACACGTGAAATTGTCTATTTTAATGATTTAGTAGCCACCATTACCTGCACCACATAAAGGAGTTTTCTGATGCACACAGTTATCAGTCTTTACACATAGTGAGCAGAAACAGGCTCCTCTGAATTCAATCTTCCCCTCAGGCAAACTCTAGAGAAGATTGTTTTTCTCCAAGGATTGTAGTGGGAGTTTGAAATTATTCTAAAGCCATGTGCCTCAGGGAGAGGGGATGAATTCAGGCTGTAAATATTACATACAGCCCCAGCTTAGTTCAGAAGCTCTGACACAACCACACTGTGATGGAATACAACCATAAACCACATATGTCTCCAACTGTCATTACCTCTCTGGAGATCATCCAAGATTTTTATTTCTTGAAGGAGTTCAGAATTTCATGGGTGAAGCCCAAATTTAATTTACAACAGTATGTGAAACTAAACTGGCAAAATGTGAGCTTTTTGCTCGGATGTCTTGCCAAGTTGAAGAGCATGCAAAATATGGTGGACTTTTCAGTGGGTTTTTTTTTAGGGTTATCCTTTTTTTCTTCGTTTATTTTTTATATCCTACTTATAATCTGCAAAGAACAAGAAGATACGTGGTGCAGGTAAATAGTGAAATAATAAGTTTACTTAATATTGAAAGCTAAATTTAACTACAAGAGTGTTTCTGAGTTCATTAGTTCCTGACACACAGATTTCAGAACAGATAAGAACCTAGCTGCTTTCTTATTTCCTAAATAAAAGTTGTGAGTTCTAGAAAGGTTTTTAATACGGGTGCTGATTACAACAGACATGCTGGCCCTAGCTGAATAGGAGCCAAACACATTAGCTGTGGGTCTATGCAAATTTGGCAAAAAAATGAAGTATCTAGATGTTGAAGACTGACAGGCTCTATTCTAAAATTGGCAAGATGGTCCTAATATACTAAATCACAACATGCAGAATACAGTTTTGCCTGGACACAGACTATCTTTAGCTCAGTTGGGTTTAGCACTAAACAAGGATGATATTTTGAAGGAAACTATAGATATAAACCAATCTTCAGCAAATATTTTGGGATGAGAGTTGAATGCTTTTGAAAATCTGGCCACAACAGTGTGCTGCGAATGGTTTTCTAATTTGTTTGCATGTGTTTTACATTTCTTCATATAGTTAAGTAAGAGAGAAAAGAAAGAATCAAAGGAGTCCTATGAGCTTCCTAATTGTAGACAAGAATCCTACAATACTGAACTACATTTTACTTTTGTCTTACCAGTAACATACTTCATAAAATCTTGGCTTCACTTCAGCTACTGTGATTTTAAAATCAGACTTCAGCATAGATATTTCTGATATGAAAAGGTGATTTAAAACTATGGGTTCTTTAAGTACATACAGAATTTTCAGAGAGCAAGTAGCAAAAAGTATATTAGACAAGATAAAAAGTTATGCTTAAAGTATTCTACACTGCCGTAATCTAGCTGTTTTAATGTTTAAAATCTTGAATTTGTAACTGAAAATTCTGGGATTCTTCATACTGTTGTTACAAATTAGCACCATCAAATATCTAAAATGAAAAAAGCTTTTAAAATGTGTTTGTGCAAAACTAAGGCTGAAAGTGGACAAATTCTGGGTCACTTGATACTGCAGAGTCTTAAGTCAGCTTCAAATGGTGATGTGTAAAAAAGCCAAGTAGTTTGCTAAAGTTCATCTATTGTACTCACAAATCCTGGGATCTCACAGACTGTTTCTCGATTATTTTGCTCTGGGTCACAGTAGATTCGCAGTTTTTGTATATCAAACTATAATTTAAGACATAAAAGACATTTTTAGAAAAAGCGTTAATAAGTCTGACATTGTATGTTAAACAAGACTCTTCTTACTTTGTATCATCCACAGGTTTAAAAAATGAACATAATTTTAAAAAGCAACTGAAACTGGAAGCTCTATGTTTCCGCTACAGTTAAAAATCAATGAAGGATGTAGGAACACTTTAAGTCAGGCTTCTCACAATGATTCATATATGCAACTGATTCAACTTTCTGTAACAAAATTATTTAAAGAAAAATAATCAATCCAAGACTTTATTTTCTAAAACAACAGAAATAACCACCCTTAATCCTTGGTAATAAATCCAAACATGCACAGCACGAACTATACCAGCTGCCAATACCATTTGGAAACAGTTACAACAGCTCAAGTATTGGACTGGATGATCTTGGAGGTCTTTTCCAAACTTGTTGATTCTATGATTCCAAGTAAAACCCAACACTTTCCTTTTCACCTTAACAGTCCTGGTTAGATATGTCTACACTGACCTGCCTCTTCTAGATGTAAGATTACTAAGTTTTGGTGAAGCATCAGAAAGCGTCCCCGACACTTGGAATAATTTAGTTTAGAGTTTAGATGTATAATGTAAAATTGTAAGAAGTAGCCAATAGAAACACTGGCAACAGGTAAGCAAAAAAACTGTGCCATTCTGCTCTGTCACTGTAGGGAAACAAAAGCACTGAAGCTATCTATCTTTCCTAGCCTGAAGCTATCATGGCCACAAAGAGAAAAAAGCCCCAGTTACCCATAACAAGAAATCACAGATCGTAAGTTTGACAAGTAGGGGGAAGACAGATGAGAATATCAAGCCTGTTAATAACACACATAGCAATATGTGTGTTCAAATTTTAAACATATTAACTACAATTTACAACATGTAAGCATGTAACCAAGTTTATTATCATAATACTGAAAGGACATAAGCCAGTAAGACCCTAATTAAATGGAGAATGCTTGCAAAGTGTCACTAGAAAACATCTGAATTATAGCAAGGAAGAGAAGGAAAATTCATCAAAGTGTTTCTGAAGAATCTTATATCATAGTTTGTATCCAACTCCAATTGATCTCAGTTTTAAAGGATTACAAAATACCTTTTCATTGAAAATTGGTAGGCAGATTCATTAAAATGTTTCTAATTATAGTTTAAATAGATATATTCTGGCAAAGGTTGACTGCTAATGCCTTACAGAATACGTCACAGTCTGAGAAACTGGAGAAAAATACCTTTTTTAGGTTTTTATTATTATTTTTGGAAGTACAAAATTGTAACATGAGGCAGATTTTCTATTTCTTTTCTAGTCCACTATCAGGAGATGATCTGATACAATTCTACATTCCTAAAATGTTTTTATTTTTGTTTTACATAATATGTTTTGCAAATAACATCCTTTAACTGAGAAACTGTATTGCTGGGAAATGTATGAAATCCATTTCTGCAGAAACTTAAGACCAAAAAAAAAAAGGTACAACAAATAACCCTAAAATCCTAGAACATACAAAACTATGAGAATGGGATAATCCTGCACTGACAGGGAAAATGTGTGAGATGATTGATTACAATTCCAAAATCTCTGCTTTCCTTGAAAAAAGTGCCTACCAGAAATCTGTGGAAAGCATTCACTGTTATTCATAAAGAAGAATATCACCATACAAAATGTATTTCTATCAGAAATGCTGAGTCACACACATAGAATGTCATCCAAGTTTCCGTGTACAGTTTTAGAATATGGTAATAATAGCATTGAAGCCTGGCCACAAAGGAGCAAAACTGAGAGTAACTGATTAACAGCATCTGAATAGAGTTAACAAAGATGATGCAGAACACATTAACATATTTTAATAGGAACAGTAAGGGTCATGAAATTAAACACTGGAGCGTAAAAAAAGATAATTATAGCTTGCAAAATGAGCAGAAAAACTCTGCCAACTTGTGTAATTCAGTATTTCTTTGTATTGCTTCCTTTACTCTCAATCTAATTGTTAATGCTATTATCACTTTGCTCGCGTTGTTATAGATACAAGGAAACAATCTATTTAGTCAGCATCTGGAACACTTTCAACATTACAGTCCTCACCACTGCTCTATACATCCTTTACCTATAAAGCCTAATGTTATCAACTCTTTGGTGTCTGCATGCAGCTGATGGCAAGAGGAATAGAGCATTCCTCAATAGAGGAGAACCTCAGTACACTGGTTTCAGCGCTTTTTTTCCAGCACAGCAGTCAAATAGTGCTCCCTTGTGCACCCAGTATTTGCAGTGCAACATAGCCAGAGTTGACATAACTTTCATGACAGAGCTTCACACTCTCTTGACAGCTAGCAATGAGATTTTGTTCTCTCCCAGTTGTGTTGACATAGCTCACACAGTGATGGATGGAAATTATATACAAGCGTAAGCACAGAGGATATACTCTGCTCTGATATACTCTATTCTCCAAATTTGAGCAAAGTACTGCATCAAATTAGTGCCTCACCAAAAACTAACACCCCCTGAAATCTGTGACACCAACTAAGTACACCATACAGGATATACCAGTTGTGCTGGGTCCTTCTTACAATTCACATTCCCTCTTAACTACTAGAACTTTATATATTAAATTTCAACCTAGAGTAAATTAGAAGAGCAAATGCAGGAAAATATAAGGCAGGAACGTAATGCTAACTTACATTTTATGCAGTTAACTGCATTAACCTGATATTTCAATTACTGAGCTTTTAACATAAGCATACCTGTACAGTTTCCTCCTTTCCAGAATACTTTCCTATTTGGGTTAGTCCACTGATGTAAATACCTAAAACAGGATGTAATGGCTTTGTTTCAATTTCTTGGTCATCTATATACAAAGTTACAAAGTCTTCTGTAACTAAGAGACGAATTTGATGCCAGCCTTCATCAAACAACATCTAAAAAAGTGGAGAAAATGGAAACATTTAAAACAAAATTACTTTTAATTTAAATGACAATAAAACTCATTTTGAACACTTAAGCTACTAGTTAATGGTTGAGATTTTCCAGGTTTTGTCATAGAAAAATATTTACAATTGTACAGGTAAAGAAAGTATTAGTCAAGTAATACTACAGCTGAGAAAATTATACTTGGTAATAAATAGTCTGTACTCGAGAATTGTTTTTAAACCAAACAGATATTTTCAGTCTGACTCTGAACATGTTGAGACTTGTATTTGTTGCAAATATGAAGCCTGAGATGGAATTTTTTCAGTAGAAGTATAATATCTCAAGTACTTCAGATCTTAAATTGTAGTACAAACAAATCGGTACTTGAAAAACTTTCTACTTAATCTCTTATAGAACAATCTTAAAGACATGATATTGGCAGAAGGAATCACAATAGTCTAAAAAAAAAAAAGACAAGTATTAAATTCATCATATCACAGAACCTCAACTTAAGATTTAAACAAATAGAATATTTACACAGGTAACAAAATGAGAGAGAGCTTTACAGAAGTATTTATCACATCTACCAAAGAAAAGAAACTCAACATAGGAACAAATACCATGCTCTTGTGTCTTTCTCTTAATTCCAAAAACTATTTAGCTATTTAGCCTAGCCTAGACTAGATGCTCACCTTTCATATAACTAAATTTATGAAATTAATCCTACAGTAAGTTCATATACATAATAGTAATTTAAACATACACTTTTTATTATATATCTTTACTAACTTCTGTAAGCATGAAGAGAAATTAATTTCACTTCACTTAGCGCATTAGTCACTCCAAAAGTAATGCCTCCTATTTATTTCCATTGAAACTACAACAAATGCAAGACTATTTGATAGAGCAAATTCTCAGCTACAAAACACTCTTTTTCAACACAGGCACCACCATTAGCTTATGTATTTTTGCCAGCAATGAACAAGAGCCTGCATGCTTTGCTTGTAAAAATCTGCACTAATGGAGGTGACCCACTGTTGCTGTCACCACTGCTGAAATACATCACCCACCACCTCACTGTGCTCACATCCACCGTTTGGTCTCTATCAACATTCAGCAAGCATCGATGAGTGTCAGTGGGGGTCATTTCTTCCTCAGAGAGGAATTCAACAACACGCTTGTGCTTCATAGACACTTCCATGTCAAACATCATTTTGTCAGACTGCCCCTCTGCTGCCACCTGTTGCACAGCAACAAAATGGAATGGAAAACTGGTAGGAAGATTCAACACCTACTGCCATACCACCTACATCTGCCTTTAACATTGTGGGCCAACATAATAAAATAGGATGCATTACTTTCACAGCAGCACTTGTTATATAGCCTTATGCAGCATCTCTGCTTCCAATGTACTTCCATTTGTAGATCATGATTTTTTTTTAAAATGGTTCTCATTACAAGACAAAATAAATAACAGATCACAATATTAAACATTTCAATTTTCTTGGGTAATGTGATAAATCATCATTAAAAAAATAGTAAAAATACCCAGGACTGCAGGAATAAAATTGGCTTTTTTTCCCCTGCAGATACCCAAAACACATATAAGGCATCAGATTTACTTATAAAAGAGATTTCCAGCAATGTCATCTAAATCAAGGCAGAGAAAATATGGAAACAGAAAGTAAAATTTTTCATTTAATAACAGAAGAATAAAATACTCCCCAACAAAAGCCTTGTAGCTAAGACATTCTCTTAGACTTTAGACCTTCTTACTCCGAGGATTTATATTTCAAATTCCTTTAGCCTCATTTGGAGTTAGAATTCAAATGCAGGCCACTACTTCCCAGAAAATCAGAACCCACTTGGCAACTCAGTGTTCCCATGGTAAATCTTTCCCACTCTTTTTTTTGCCAAAGAGTCCCTCTTTCTTAAATTAAAAAATACTCCCTGAGCCAGGAAGAGGAATCTCCAGGCTGTGTATTCCTATAGTGGTATGAACACGAGAGTGGAGACATTTAATCTCCTTCCTGCAACTTAGATCATCTTTCTCACAGATTCGAATACTTCACTGGAAGTTAATGAAAAAAAGACTGAGAGGAAACCTACAGAATACACTAAGAAACAATAAAAATGGTTTTCACAAAGAGGGGAATCCCTTCAGTGAGAAAAACAGGCAGCTGAAAGGAATTTTTATTCAACAGAGAACTAAACAAATCCAGACTGAACTTATTTTGTACAGTGCTCTTCTAGAGCAGAAACTAATTCATTTCATGATGCATTTACAAGGAATTTAGATGCTTAACAAAAAACTCTCACTAAAAAAAAGGACTACTCTTATTCTCACCTTCTAGCCTAGGCAGAAAACACTTTCCAGCATATGTGATGTCAAGAGCTGTGTGCAAATGATTCTCTGTGATCTTCACAATTACCTGCTGGAAACTGCTGAGTAAAAAGCACCTGCAGAGCAGACACTGTGGATGCTCAGGAAACATGAGTGAAGTACCCACCATCCATTTTTAAATGCCTAAGCAGCCAATAATGAGAATCACGCATTAAAAAAAAAAAAAGACTAAAGGAAAAATGTGTATTTAAATGAGTATTCCAGCATGATGCTGACCTATTACTTACCTTTACACGAGGTGCAGCAAAAGTAATAACCTGTGTGCCATTTATTAAACTTGTGGTAGTGAATGACAATGTTTTTTCTTCTCCATTAATTGTGACTGCTATCTGTGGTCTCTTATCCAGGCTTAGAACTCTCCACAAATCCCACGTCTTTTTTACTTTAAATCTCTGAGTGGAAACAAACACATAGGATGGAGGGAGACCTTCTGGAAACACATTCCTAAATAAGACAGTGGAAAAGAAAAATGACAATGTGTGAACACTTACATAAATCTTAAGTTTCTCTCATTTTAAACAAACAAATATAAAAATCTTATTACATTTAGAACCTTATTTATGAATGTAAATACCTTGTCAACTCTGACAGGTCAACACGGGAGGTTACTTCATAAGCTTTAGCATTAGTAGTCGGTATTTGAATTCTTTTTTTAACCTTTTTTTTCACACCTAGTCCTACAAGAATGTCAAATCCTTTTTCATCTCGAGCTGCCACTGGAATTCTTGTTGGACACACAGATTCTGCAAAGAAACACATATATAATTAAAAGTATGATTTAAAACTTTCAAAAGGTAACATCTCATCCACATAATTTTTTGTAGCTGCCTTTCAAGAAATAAAAAGGAACTTATAACTGCTGCTGAAGTACAAGAGAGAACTGATATCCAGAATCCTCTGAGACGTGAAGTGAGAATACAGAGATGTCACATTTTACTGCAACCACATACTGCTATTTTGATTTGCAACTAATTGTA
Source organism: Numida meleagris (assembly GCF_002078875.1). Classification (NCBI taxonomy): domain Eukaryota; kingdom Metazoa; phylum Chordata; class Aves; order Galliformes; family Numididae; genus Numida; species Numida meleagris. The sequence continues at coordinate 87,693,934 of NC_034411.1, read as the reverse complement.
GTTAAAAGGCATTAAAATATTTGACTAATAAAAATATTGGACTTATATTTTAAAATTCATGTCTCAAAATCCTACAATAGATCGTATCAAAGAATCATAGAATGGGTTGCGTTGGAAGGGACCTTAAAGATCATCCAGTTCCAACCCTTGCTGTGGACAGGGACACCTCCCACCAGACCAGGTTGCCCAAAGCCCCATCCCATCTGGCCTTGAATCTCTCCAGGGCATCCACAACCTATCTGAACAACCCATGCCAGTGTCTCACCACCCTCTGAATAAAGCCACCATCTCTTTTAGACTGAAATATTCTTTTTGTCCTATCACTATCAGGCTGTGTAAAAAGTCCATCCCCTTCCTGTTTACGAGCTCCCTTGAAGTAAAGAAAGGCTGCAATGAGGTCTCCTGAGAGCCTTCTCTTCTCCAGGCTGAACAAGCCCAGCTCCCTGGGCCTGTCTTCATAGGAGAAGTGCTCCAGCCCTCTGATCATCTTTCTTGCCTCCTCTGGACCCATTCCAGCAGCTCGGCATCCTTCTTGTGCTGCAGTACTCCAGATGAGACCTCAAAGGGGCAAAGCAGAGAGGGATAATCACCTCCCTCTCCCTGCTGGCCACCCCTCTTTTGATGCAGCTCAGGATGCAATTGGCCTTCCGGAATGCAAGCGCACACTGCTGGCCCATGCTGAGCTTCTTGTCCACTGGAATCCCCAAGTGCTTCTCAGCAGGGCTGCTCTCAATGAGTTCTTCTCCCACTCTGTATACATACCTGGGACTTCCCTGACCCAACTGCAGCACCTTGCATTTGGCCCTGCTGAACTCATGAGGTTCACGTGGGTCTACCTTTCAGGCTTGTCCAGATCCCTTTGGATGGCATCCATTCCTTTTGGTCTATCAACTGCACCACTGAGTTTGGTGTCAAAACTGATGTCAACTTCTCTAATGTATCAACAATTTAGATTAGTTCAGCCTCTTTCTTTATAATATGAGCAATGCCTCATGGCTTCTCTTTTTAGCCAGTGCAAGCGCAATCAGAAGCTATCTCTACTCTGGCGGGGAAGGTGTGATACGTAAACTTAAAGAAAGCCTTTGGTTAGAGTGTCTGCACAAACTATCTATGGTGGGAAAGGACAATCAGTGCTAACAGGACATACCGCAACTATCTGGAGTAGCAGCAAGAAGCTGCATGCATTCCCCTTGGATTTCTTTTTCTCTCCATAGCAGAATGTCATCAGAGTCCCAAAATAAAAATATATGACAAGGTATCTGCCTGATTGTATAAGAAAGAACTGCAATAACTCCCTGCTTAAATAAAAGAAACTAAAATGTTTACCTCCTGAATGCTACAATGAAAAATAAAAAGAGAGAAAAAGGAAAATACAACACTAATTTCCTTCTTATTTGTCTCAAAACACAGATGTAGGATTTAAGTCAACATGCTCTGATAAGTAAATAAGTAAAAAATAAGTAAAAATAACAACACTTTATTTTTCAGGTTTATTCACTGTATATAGTAAAAGGCACATGCAGCAATATCCTGGAAACATTCTCTAAGGTTATTTATTTCAAAGCTGAATAATGGTCATCTTGCCACTAATACAGACTACAGACAACTACGTGCACTGACAAGATAATGAATGCATAAATAAGATAATAAATAAGATAATGAATACAGTCACAGTATTAGAAAATTGCTGTAAAATCAAACAATGCTGAAATTAAATTATTTTATGTGAGAGGGTCATTCTATTCTGAATCAAACAAATATAAATTAAGCATGTGTCAAATTTTACATTAAGAAACTACTGTTTATTTTCAATGGCACGCTGCAGAACTACATAAAAACATTCACAATAAGGCTGATCTTTGTATCTTCTGGCCCATCTTCTGGCAGAGCTATTTTGACAACAACTAACTGGGACATTACACAGGATGCAGAAGTCAGCGGCAAAATTACAAGCTGTGTTCCATGGGAAACAGGATTGTGTTTCCAGTTCATAGTCTCAGTCACAGCAACTCACCAGCCTACAGTTATATCTTGTTCCCTTCTAGTGATTTTATATAGATTTCTGGTACTTTATTTTCATTCCTGAAGCATGAAATATCTTTTAGATGTCAAATCCCATTATCAGCCTTTGAGGTCTGCATTGACTATTATTTTTACATGCATTCTTGATGCACAATCTTTTCTGCATTTTTACATGCATTCTTGATGCACAATCTTTTCTGCATTTTTACTAGAGAACATTAACAATACAGAAACATTCAGCATCCAGAATAAGAAATCTTAAATATTTGGGGATGCTTTTAGCCATATTTGCCTTTCAGACACCCCTGTCCTTTCCAGAAGACAGGTTCAGCAGCTGTTTTCACCCTGGCATGCTCTGAAACAAACACTAGAGTTCCCAAACGACACACGACAGCCCTCCATCCACAGGCACTTCATATCAGCACTACTTGCCACACAACCCACCAAACCTCAGCCTCCTTTTTCGAAAAAGCAAATACTGCCCCTATGCTCTTATGTTCATTAAATAACAAACTTTGAAACACAAAAGAGAAAAGGCTAGCATTTTTTTAGACATTAAAACAGAGATGATCAAGTCAAAATTGCAAAACTTCAAGAAAGTCCCATGTGGTTGATCATAGCCAAATCATTGCTGCCTTGCCCTTATGGACCTTCCTCTCTCAGAATTAAAATAAATCTTAACAATATGAATAAAATAATCCACCATTCGGATATAAAACTTCACCAGCTTGCTAGTCTTTGAATTCACCTGTTAAAAACATTGCAGGTAGAAATGAACCTGCCAACCAGCTCTGATCATTCTTTGCAAAAGGCATCTCTGAATGCTAATGCGAAGGGAGAGCATGTTAAGGGCATAGAGGAAAAAAGTCATTAGAAATAAATCAGTAAAACACTTAAAATAATTAAAAGGACACACTATTTTGCACATGTTGTCAACAGTCACAATTTAGTGCTGCAAGACCAGAGCCAAATACCGCATTTGAATTTTAAAAGACACTAGCTAACTTAGTATCATTTAGAATTATTTAGATTAGAAAAGGTGTTTAAGATCATCACATCCAAGCATCCACCTAACACTAAAAATCCACTGCTAAACCATGTCACTAGACTTAATCCTGAAAGCAGAACACTTATCTTGATGAAATAGTGTTTATTTAAAGAAAATATTGTGCTTATTTTGGGAAAACCGCCCCTGCATGAAGTTTTATTAAACAATTTAGCTGCACTTAGCTCATTTAACTTTTGGACTGACTTGACATTACTACATCAGCCAGATGGAATTATTATGATTTTCATAATTTTATCAAGAAATAAACATAATAAATCTCAATAAATAACGCTTTTTTTTTTTCAGTGAAGTTAATACTCAAAGTGAGGACAAACGAGAAGCATTTTTTGCTCTTAGTAAGTCAGAAATATGCTACAACTGAAGTACAACTTCCACCAATTCTTGGTAATAAAACATGTACTACACAGCACTGATGCATATTAGCTGTCCTTCTGAGTGATGAATTTTAGAAGAAATTTGCTTGATTTTTAATATACAGGAAATACATTGTTTTACTAAGTTATCAGAAAACTCTATGCAATAGCACTGCTGCAGCATTCTAAAACTAAAAAGTCATTTTACAGTGTTGGTCTTGGCTAATTTCTCTACAAAATCCTTTTTACAAATATCAGCTTGTTACAATTCCAGGCACTTTTGCCAGCAGTCTCTGCTCTGCTTTTTTCAACACATGCTTGTAGAAGAACACTTGTTTGGAATAACAAGATATCCTTTCAACTATCAAGAAGAAAAGCTGAAATGTAGATAATTATCAGCCGCACCTAGGAAAAGGGATGAAGTAAGCCCTGTATCCTCAGCACTCTGAGAACTGCTCAACTAATACGTTTCTAAACTTTATCAATGCAAAAAAATTGGAACTTAGGGCAAAATTCTACATGCTGAAATTAAACTCACTATGTTAACATACTGCATCTTTCCTTATTTGTCTAGCAGAGAAGTAACATTTCAGGAGGGATTTCTGCAAGCATGACCAAAAAGAAAGATCAGAGGAAAAGTTATCAAGAGCCTTAGACTACATTCATCATGAATTCTGCCTGTGAAATAAACTGATATGGGTACAGAACTCCATTCTTCACACCTTCTAAAACATTTTATGATCACTTACCTTCACAGAGCTTCTGCTTTATAACTTCTTTAATTCTTGATATTGCAATATAATCTTCAACATAAAATACATAAGTTGATGAAGGCTTGTTGGCAATAGCTTTAAGTTCATCCTCCTCAATTTCTGAGCCAACACCAATTGCAAACAAAGTGATTTTATTTTTCCTTGCTTCTGCTGCTACATCTTTGACTTCATCTTGGGATTTTCCATCAGTGAGAACAACTGCTATTTTTGTTAAAAATCTTGAAGATTTTGCAAAAAGATGGTCATAGGCGAACTGAATAGCTCTTCCTGTTCTTGTATTTCCTCCCAAGTAGTGTATGGATTCCATTTCCCTGATAAGATTTTCAGTGGATTCATGAGTTCCTAGAGGGATTTCAAGTACAGGGTAATCACTGTACTGGACCACTCCAACTTGAATAAATTTTGGCCCTATGTCAAAATTTCTTGTAATATTGACAAGCCATCTTTTGATTATTTCAAAGTTTTCTGGGCCAACACTGTAAGAGCCATCTAAGATAAAGACTAAATCAGCCGGAGCAGTTCTGCAACCTAAAAGGAACAAAAATCAAACAAACATTTTAGTGTACTCACTCACTTTCCTCTTCCACAGGAAATTATTTTTTCATATCAGTTACTGTTTGTATTTGAATCTGTATCAAAATAAATACATATCACTAAAAAAAAAAAATCAGCTGAGTTTGAGTTTCTTTGAGAGAAAAGAAGATTGTTTCTCTAAGCCACAGAGATCCAATCTGGTATCTGAAAACTATACCATTTTCTGTTTTGTACATTATCACCAGAAAAGACTATGAAATATTCTGGGATTCAGTTCCTCAGCTGCCAATTGCATTTAATGGAATCAGCAGAGAGGAATTTTTTTTTTTTCCCATATCTCCTTGTCTGCAGAGATGAGAAGCAGAAAAATTCATTTTTGTTACCAAACCAAAACACACTGAAGAGGAATAGTCTGAATACTCCAGAATTCAGCAGTAACATCTGCTCATTCTACAAATACATTTTAATGGACTTCTGAAACTACTACTTGGCACTTATAAAGCTTGTTGTCATAAAGCCCCAAGTCCCGACTGAATGCTGCTAATAGCATATTCTGATTTCATTAGAAGAAAAAATTTCAGTTAATCAGCTCAACCTCCATAGTAAGTTCATCTAATCATTTAGCAAATACGATGCACTCTTCTTAGAAATGTCATCATAACCGCATGACGATATAGGAATGGATTCAGCACTCCTAGCTGTAGCCACCCATAAATTGAGCTCTGAGACCAAGTTGCCACCTGCAGGCCACGGACTGACACAAGTGCTTCAATTGGTCAGTCCTATCTATTGTATATGCACATCCTCAGATGGAAAGAATAACTCTCTGGAGGGGAGAGACACCTTCCATTCATTGTGAAAGGAGCTGAGATAACCAATACACAAGGTGCCAGGCAGACTGCTAAAATCAGGAGAGATTAATTTGATCCCATGGCATCCAGAGCCACACAGGATGCTGTGTATTACCATGCCTTCTGTTTTGCAAAAGGCGCCAGCTTCACATTACATAGGGGAGCTCTGCCTTGTTCTGACTTCTGCCTATGGAAACTCCTTGCCAGATTTTATTTTCCTTGCAAGCAAGTGGCCACAGTCTGCTGGAGAGATGCTTTTCCAGTGCAGGTAGTGGCAAAGAGAAAAGATGCTGGGAGAAGGAGCAAGAGGCAAGCACAGTGTGATTCTTCAGAGGACAAGATAAATAGCCAGGTCAAGGGACAAAAATACACAGAATAATTTAGGTTGGACTTTGGATAGCACTGGACCCAGCCCTCCGGGTCCACTTATAGTTCTATATGTTTTTTTTTTTTTACAGACCAAAAGGAATTTGATGAAGTTTCTTGTAAAATAACTGAAATTGCTTGATTGAGAGAAAAACTAGAAGGAAAACACTTATCCCAGAAGCATCCTTGTGGCCAGAGGAAAGTTCAACACACTCCTTTTATTTCAACATTTTGTCTTTCAAAAAGCTACCTTTGTTTATTTTCCCAAATAAAACAGACTTAGAATATTAATTTTTGTATGGCCACCTTTGGGATGATCATTCTGAAGATGAAAGGTGAACCTCAGAGCTAGAGGTACCTCGGCTTCCTCTATCAGAACTTTTATTTTTCTTTTTGTTTTCTCATATAAAATTAAGATTTCAAAATTATGTTATTTCAACCTGTGACTTGTGAAGAAATGCCAACATAAATACTCAGGACACAACTCTAAATTAAGACTTGGCCTTTACCATACGATCTGCTACCTTGGAGATATCCAAGAAACTTATAAAGACAATCCCTTCCTATAGGAGGAATAAGATATTGCATCATAGAATTTTCACCAGGACAATTACACTGGAAAAAAATCATCACAGAAAGAAGTGCCCCTGTGAAACTGAAAAGAGATAATATATGGCATGCTTAGAAATAGCCCTTATCTGAAATATAAAAATTAAGTCTTACTTGCTCTTGTTTCCCCATCTTCAGCTAAGATGTAGTCACGAAGTAGCAGAATTAACAGTGCCTGAAGTCTTATGAGCTGTGCCATGTTTATTATATTTTCAAAGTCTTAAGGTTACACTAGGAAGGGAAGAAAATAAAGAGAAGATACAGTGTCATTATAGTACAAAACAAATCCAAACTTCTGTGTTTTAAAACCTGTGCGTGAGGAACAATTTTCAATAGAATTTGCAGGCTCAGACATAAAGCTGGTCTGCAATGGACCTCAGACCCAAAAAGCGTCAGTTAGGCATGCAAGCCCAGAATCGAGTTCCGTCAAAGCTCAGTTTTCACCAAGGCCCAAATTTGGGCTACATACATACACGAGTAGGTTCTATTATCAATAACTGCTACGACTGCTAGCCTGCTATCCCTCCTGTGATGCCATTATCCAAAGTCTTGACAGCTACTATTCCAAAGCATGGCAAGTGTTTATGCATCTGGTACTGGTGAGCAGAATTTACTGCAGTCTCAATCCAAGCATCTGCCTGTTTCAGGGAGTCAGGCACACCTTCGTCTCATCCACCCTGGAGCTGGGCTCACCACCAAGAGTCAGGAGACCAGCAACTACCAACCCCCAGTGACTGCGTCCAATAACACCCAAAGTTACATGAATTATATGCATCTTAAATTTTAGATTTTTTTATTCTGTTCATGATATCTCCTTTGTTATCATGATCTCTGAATTATGCCTCATATTGCAAACATGCAATTTTGGTCTCGTGTTGCTGTCATAAACATTATTTAATACATTTATTTAAATTAAGACACATTTCTAATTTACTGCGGAAAAGAAAATCATAATGTGAAAATATACATTTCTCAGGTTGCCCAGAGGCTGCAGAGTCTTATTCTTGGAGATGGAGGTAGTCCTGGGTCATGTGCTCTGGATGGCCCTGCTGGAGCAGGGGTTGGGCCAGATGGACCCTGCGGTCCCTGCCAACCTCAGTGTCATGGTTTTATGATTTTCGGTTATTGGTACTCCACATCATAACATCATGTAGTGAATGTACCTGGCTCTCAGAAGAGAAGGACTACTACATTCCCCACAGCACTTTGCTCCTCTGTTACCATTTTCCAGCCGGAGGGAAAAGATAAAAGCTCACAGTATAAAAACTTGCAGATCACGAGACCTCGTCCTTTTTTCCGCTGTCTCTCGTCTTGGCAGCACCTCGCTCTCCAGCCGTCTTATCGTCGGTAGTAGAGTAAGGCCTACCTTGATTTTGGGACATTCTCTCTCTCTGTATTGGATTTATCAGCTGAAATTGTAATTATATTGTACTATAGTGTGTTGTTTTGCATTCCGATATCTTATTTAGTAAATTAGTTTGTTTCTCTTCAGATTGTTGCCGCTGTTCTTTGCTCTCAGGGCCATCTCCCTACCCTTTTCCCCTTTCCCCGGGACATGGGCCCTTGGGTCCCCCGTCCCCTTTGTCACGGAATCGGGCCTAACGCCCGTAAACCGTTGACACTCAGTCATTCTAGGATTCCCTGATTGCTATTAAGCTACATGAGGTGTTATTTCTTTCATATAAATCACAGATTGGATCCATCAAGTACCACAAAGACAACAGAAGACAAAATTTTAGAATAACTTAAATATATCTTTGTGTATTTTAAGAGAGATTTTTTCTCCACTAAGTTATTAGGTTTGCGTTCAGAACACCACTGTCTTTGCACTGCTCAGTAACTCGTCAACCAACTTACTGTTTTTAAATTTTCCCATATTTATGGGCAAATCTCTAAGCCACGGGGAAAGAAAAAAAAAAGAGCTAAATTCATGGCAAATTTTCAGTATCAGTTCAGGGACAATTCCTTGCACCGCTCCTCAGCTTCATTAAGTATTTCACATCTGGCCGGAAGACTAAATATCCCTCTTCTTTTTCAGGCCCTGCTATGTCAGTCATATTTGTATTTTCCTATTACATATTAGTTTTATCACTTACATTCATTCTGCTTTTTTCAGACCATTTCCTAGAATTGAAATGCCTTCCATGAAGAAGGTCAAGATGCTAGAAATGTATACACCTGAGCCGGGGGCCTTCATTGTGGCCTTTCAGCACAGGCTGACCAGAGAAGCTATGGATACCCCATCCCTGGAGGCATTCAAGGCCAAGTGTGATGGGGTTCTGGGCAGCCTGATGTAGGGGGTGGCAATCCTGCTTATGGCAGAGGGAATGGAACTAGATGATCATTAAGGATCCTTCTAATCCAAGCCATTCTATGATTTTCATTTTTATTCATTTCATTCATGACATATTTTAAATGACAGACAAAAAGTAATGGCATAGCCCTCATATGTCCCCACTGGTTAGCTCTCATCAAGTTCTCCTAAAACTGCAAAATAAAAGTCCCAGCAGAGAAAAAAAAAAAAAGTAGGGCAAGAAAGAAAAACGCTAACAATCTTTCCTGGCCTCCACCCCATCTATCCAAACAGCAGGAACTTTTGCTCACCATGGGGCTATGGCCTCTCAAACTAGCATATCCAAACCACTTACTCCACTGCAAAAAGGAATAATTTTGCCTTCACAAGATATCAGGCATCAGTGTAGGAGGCACATGAGGGAACTGTAGGGCATGCATAATTATATCTTACTTCTCACAGTAAAGAAATTTCCACAGCAGCCATCAGTGTAAGTCTTTAACCTTGAAAGACATTGAAGTCATTGAACTATTAAATCAGAGCAAGAGGTCTCTTGGTGAAAACCATGCTTGCATTGGAGATATTTCTTAAAAAGAATCAGTAGAATAATTGCCAAAACAAGCTTGTCTGATTTGCAAAATTAAATTGTATTCCCTCAGTGGAAATTTTTTTCCATCTCTTTGTGACAGTCCTCCTGTATTTCATTTACAACAAAACCTGAAAAATATGAGATACTGAACCTAAAGTATGAAGCCAAATTAAGTATTCAGCAGTCCAAAACAGACTTACCAATAGAAACCAAAATTAAAAGGATAAACCTAAGACTTAAGCAACCACCCGATGAAGATTCCAGGAATTATCCAGCATTCAATAAATTTTAAAGAAAATAATAATATAGCACTGCATTTTTAAAAGTCAAAAGAGATGCCAAACCAAAAGTTCTAGAGACCAAACTTCTGTGTCTTGTCAACACAGTAATTACAGCCCAGGCAACAGAAGCACACTTGAAAACACTTGGCAAAGTGCCTCATTTCTACTACCACGAAGAGGCCATCATTAATACCAGTCTAGGACCTCTCCACTGACATTGCTAAAAGACAAAATTAATCACAGCTGATCGTGACCTTTCTATGTTTCTTTTTGTAAAAGAAACATAGAAAGTTGTCTCTACAGTGGTCCATGGAAGTGCTCGCTGCTTTCTGCTCTGCCTTTGAGAGTTGAGAAGTCAGGGTCTTTGTGCCAACTTTCTGCTGCTGGAGCTCAGAAGCCGGCTCAGGCTGCGTGGGGAAGCACTGAGTGGTGGTAAATCTGTCCCAGCCTAAACAGGCAGCAGAACATGGGAGTCTTGTTTGCTCCTTATTTTCTCTGCATCTGCTGGGAGTCAAACAGCCAGGCATACACCTCCAGGTATTACAGCAAGCAATGTGAAATTACTTAAAAAAAAAAAAAAACACAAAACATAAAATACTTAAAATTTAACTTTTAGCCTCTCTTTTTTCTTTCTTTTTTTCTTTTTTTTAACAAATTATCTGTTTGTGAGTAGATTTTACCAATTGTGACCAGGAAATCATATTTATGTTTTTTTTTCCTACCTCTTAATTATACTAAACCAGTTTTAGCATGCAGGAACGCATGGAAGAGAAATTCATACAAGGTTACTAAATTAATACACAGCGCATCCAGCTGAAGTAAAGGTTTGGGGACTCGGAGAGCAATGCAAGCGAATTATCACACCCATTACCATATTTGTCAAGGCTTCCCTCATGGCTGTTTCATTTTTCCACTGTAAATGGAACAGCGCAGAACACCCAGAGGCTCTGCAATTCTAGTGATGCACCAGGTGGTAAAAGCAAGCCTTTGGCTACCTCCCAGATCTACTAAACTGCTTAATTTAAAGCTGCAAAGGCCTATCAGGCCACAAGGGTCTATCAGACATTAAGTGAGACAGGATACTCAGTTTGGTAGATCTTTATGACTCAGTATGATCATTCTTCTAGTCTTCCCCATATGTGTTTTATCTTATGTGGGGTTTTTTTGTGTGTTGGTTTTGTGCTGGTTACTTGCCAACACTCTGATAGCAAAAGAGATGTTCTGAGTGAAAATAGTCCTCTAGAGTAAAATGGACTGTCTTGCACAGGACAATCCCAAATGCCTTATGTAAAGGTCTCTGTTTCATGCTCCCAAAATAAGGGTGCACCAGATATTTTTCAGTATCCTTGTGACTGTAATCTGCATTGAAAGCCAGGCAAGCTTCTGCTCATCTTGAAGTAAAAGGCAAAACCACAGCAACAAAGCTTGGCTCCACCATCCCCTGTCCCATGAGTGCACGGTAAACTACAGAGACAGATAAATTACCATCTCAGTATACAAATTCTCCTTTTTTGAGTGTGTCATATATAGCTAGAAAATTCATTTAAGCTGGAACTTAGTGACATATCAACATAGCCACATGCTTTGTCATTTTAGGGAGCTTGAGCCAATTGGACAGTCAGGGCAACATCTCTCTTGGTGCATGTTCTGGGCTGTGCAGCAGCATTTGCACTAGCAGGGCCACTGTGCACCTCCAGCTGGGAAGGAAATGTAACTCAGGTTTCCTACACAGCAGAGATCCGGTACAGCCGTTAATGAAGCCAATAGCCGCTACCTGATTTTGAATGAATTCAGTGCTTGTCCATGTGCTGGAGATGGCAAAGGCATGCAACTCCCAAAACAGCTTTGCTACATGAAAGTGCATAGAGGGACGTTCAGACAAGTGCTTCTTCTTGTCCTGATTTCATCTGGGACAGAGTTGATTTTCTTCAGAGCATCTGGTATGATGCTGTGTTTTAGTTCTAGAATAAAAATGTTGATAACACACCGATGTTTTAGTTGTTGCTGACCAGTGCTGTACAGAGCCAGGGCCATTTCAGTTTTCCAGTGTCTCATACTGTCCAGCCAGCAATGGGGCTGGGGGGCACAAGAAGCTGGGAGGGGTCAGAACCAGGACAGCTGACCTACACTGGCCAAAGGGATTTTCCGTATCATATGACATCATGTGAAAAAAGAAAAACTATAAAATTATTTTTAAAAAAAGGGAGTTGGCTGAGGCTGCTCAGAGACTGGCTGGGCATCAGTCAGCATGTGGTGAATAACTGCTTGTGCATCACGTTTTGCATATATATATATATACACACATATACGTGAATATAATTATTCTTAAAGTTATTTCTCTATTCTTTTTCTGTCTTAGTAAACAGTTTTTATCTCAGCCTATGAGTTCTGTCTTTTTTTTTTTTCCTCCAATTCTCTTCCCCATCCCACTGGGAGGGAGGGGTGTGAGCAAAACCTGTGTGGTGTTTAGTGGCTTGCTGGATTAAACCACATTTCTGTACGCACGCACAGCAGAAGAATTTCACGTTCAAATTAAGTAGCTGTCTAAGCAGATTAGGCAGCATTTCCACTCCCCATTTAAAAAGCCTAAAAGCAGCACCTCTTGTGTCTCAAGGGCAGCCTGCTGACGCACTCTTTCCACATACAGCTTTCTAGTGCCCAGATACGTGTATCATTTTACTCTTCCTAGGAATACTCGCTGAAGAAACTTTCCATTTAGAGCAATTTGGAATCTTCCAGAATCAAAACTACTTGCTCCTCAGTGCAGTTTTATCACTATTCAAACAGGGGAATGGAGCAAGATTTCATTTCTCTGAAAATCCTGGCTTCCCTGATGTATAGAGTTCTTGGTCAGGAAAGGCAGTGAAGTGTTACAGAGGTTGTTTCTTTCTTCGCTTCTTCCCATTGCTAGTATCTGCCTATGAAAGAAGCTGGTAAGGGTATGATTTTAACCTTTTCCAGCATTCCAAGAAAATAATCAGACTAAAGGTTATGGATATTATCTTGTCTTCCAAGTATAAATTAACACTTCTCTCATATTACATCACTGTATAAACATCTCTTAATTCAACTAGGGATCATTTGGTTTGGCATACAAAGAAAGAAATATTAAAACGTCGCAATAGCAATGATTAAAAGGACATGCTGGAGATTTTTCTATTTCCAAAACTTATGCAGTAATATAGAAAACATACAGCAAGATAAAAGCAACACTGAAATATTCTGATTTATACGCACTAAATGTGAAAAAGAAATGCAATATTGCATCACCTTCTTTTTATATTCAATCTGTTTTCAAAATTAATGGGTCTTATAAGTAAAACATTGCGACAATTAATATTAACTTTTTATTCTTATTCCTAACATTACCAGCCCTAAACATTCAAAAAGTTTATGAGGTTACTCCAAGACTGTTACCTTAAACAAGTAATATATCTGAATCTCTATTTATTTCCACTTGACTTTCTCTCCCATTCTGCAATCATATTTTCCGCTTTGTCCATATTATTCCTCTTCATTTATTTTTCCTCAGTGGGCACAACTGATGAGGTTATTATATCTTCAGTCATTTAAAAAAATAACAGCATTGCTTTGGAAGGGTGAGGCTGTAAACACATCATCAATTTAGGCTCAGTTTGTACATAAATGTGTACATAAATGCAATGCTGTACATAAACAGATAAAATCTCCTACAGTAAGGAGTGCATTAGTATTCACATACCATTTCTTTCAATTTTTATGTAGGAATGAACTATTTTGGTACAATCACCAGTATAATTACTTTCATACTAGGACTGTTCTACAGCATTAAATACATGCTTACAGAATAGTTCAGAGGAGTTTTTACTAAGAGGGATCAAAAAATTAGAATGACGTGTTTAAGTTACATACATTGTGTGTTTTCTTTATTTGTTATTATAGTTAGCACCAGTGCAACAAGAATGAGAAGTAGTTGTATAACAGCTCTCTTATGGCTAAGCAACATCTATACTTACTTATATTACAGATGCTATATAGGAATACGCAGTTAGAGTACACAGAGACCTTTCATTTTCTAATCCTGAAAACAAACATAAAGCATTGCATGGACTCCCTTTTAAAACACAGGCAAATGCAGATTTTATCTGGGCCCTCTACCTAGTTTTAACATCCTTTGCTATCTTTCTTTTTAAAACAGTGACAAAGGTAGGAAAGGAATGCTTTTTCCCCCACTCCATAGAAAAGCCTACCTGATAAACAGACTAAAGAACAGAGATAGAGCTGGAGAAGCACATGAAAGAAGTAGGGAAAGATGCAGGCAAAAGCCTGCTGGAGCTGAGTACAAGTCCAGGGCAGAAGCAGTAGGAGTTGTGCAGTGACGACTGCAAAGTGATGCAGGTAGCTAAAGGTGAATGTCCAAGCACCTGCAGAAAGTGAAAAAAAATACTGAGGAGTTTGGAGAAACCGCAGCAGTTTCAGAAAGATAAGTGAATTGGACATGCACTCACCACAGAAAGCCACAGGGTTTCTGCAGGTAAAGTAGCGCTCCTGAGGCTGCAAAAGGCTCACAGATAAATGCGCAAGCTCCACACCGTAAAATTCATTTCAGTTATTTCCCCAGGAAATGATATCTCCTGAAATAAAAAATGTCTCACCCACGCCACACCACACTAACCTCACATCTCACCTGCATGCTCACATGCATGAGCATGATCCTTCACAGAGTCACGGAATGGTTTGGGTTGAAAGGGACCTTTAGCATCATCTAGTTCTCGTCCCTGACTATAGCAGAGGGGTACCTCCCACTAGACCAGGTTGCTCAAAGCCCTGCTGCTCAAATGTTGTTTTTGATTTCTCATCCAAAGCTCAATAAAGGCACTAACAACTATTTCATGTTTATGTTTGATATTTCATTTCCCCATGGCACAGCTACAACTTCAGTCTCTCATTAAAAATGGTTGACTAGACGTCCAAAGAGCATTACTCAGACTACTGATAAATCTTTTAAATCTTCATTCCAAAAGATATTTCAGGGATAGGTAAGAAAAAAAGAACAAACAATGAGCAAGTAGTTTAAATGAAAAGATTCTGCAGAACAATTGCAATTTCCACTATTCGCAGTATTCAGTGTACAAAATAAATTCATACAAGTTAACACAACACGGTAAGTTTGTACTCCCTGTTTATAGTTTTGATATATCCTTCAGCATAAAGTCATGAAGTATTATGAAGATTAAATAAAGAAGCAGAGAGGATTAAAGAAATGAATCATATCTGGGCAGATTTTGAACAATTTTATAATAGCAGGCTCTTCAGAACAGAAGAAATTTGTACTTTTCAAGTTGGGATTTTAAAAAAACCCTGTACACCACAAGATAACAGGTTATCCAACCTATTTCATTAGATTTTATACATAAGACAAATGTGATTGATACATACTTTATCCAAGCAAAAAAGAAAAACATTTCTGAAAGCAAAAAAAAAAAATCCTCTTAAGTGAATTGGGCTGTTTATTTTTCAAGTGATTCAATAAAGCACAGCAAATCCACAGACTCCTCCAATCTACAACAGAGAAAGTTTGTATTCATGCTCCAACATCTGAAATCACAGAATTATTTTTTTTTTGGCCTTTTGCACTTTGCTGGACTTACTCCCACTCCAAGATGATGCCATGCCAGGTTACAGCAATTAGTTATTATGGGTTAAATTTTAAAAAGTCCTGGCAAAGCTTCTGAGCTGCTGAACTGATACATGATCAACTGCAAAACAGTATAGGATGGGCAACGTATGTAAGCAACCACCACTGGCAGCAAGCAATGAATCTGAGGTCTCCCTGGAAACCATGATTTCATCCCAACTGTGAAAGCCCATGCTGTTATTTCTCTCTTTATCAAGCAACTTGGGATTCCACAGAATTTTCCTTCCTTCAACAGACCCAAGGAAAACAAAACAGCCAATCAATGGTATAAAATCTGACACTCAAATTGTACAGCTGAAACTCAACTATGCTCTGATAATAAGATTCAGTGTAAGAAACAGTCAAACTTATTCCTACCAGATACCCAAAAGGTCTAATTTTAAGTGTGCATATGTATATGTATGTATTTAAAAAAAACAGAGGACAATTTAATCCAAATGACAACTTAATCCTGGAGCAATAGTCTAGGAGACCATTCTGTCTGCACTCAGGAATGCAGAGCTTAATTGGGCCAATAGTTAAGTGTTGATAAAGGAAAGAAAACAGCCATTGGGGCACAGATTGCAGTAACTGGTAATTATAGATTGTTTAGACGTTGATAGAAAGAGGCATAATGGTAACATAAAAACCAAACCAAACCAAGTAAACTTCTAAAGCAATGTAAAGACTCCACTTGGATTACACCTAGTTGACAAGGTATGCACAGAAACATATCCATTATTGCCACATTCTTGAAGTCTGCATATAAGAGCACTGGCAGAGGATTCAGAAAAATTATCATCGCTACCAAATTCAGCTAGGTCCTTGACATGTAAGATACATGCTTCCTCACTTCCTCCTCTTCCACATACATTTATTTTTGTTCTCAACTTTTTTAAAAGGGAAAGTAGGGCTGGCTTAGTTAAGACACATGATTTGCAATATCCTGACTGCAACATTTTTAGTGAAATCAAGTAAGAAGTGGTAGGAAATACACAAGTGATTTAAAATAAGTTTACTATATGAAGAAGAGACTGTCTATGAGCTCTGTCTGCCTCTTTCAATACAGAGCATCAGAAGCAGGAGTTACATTTTCTGCCTCCACTTCATTTCACATTCTCATGTTCACTCCCTTTGTTTGTCCCTCAAAGAGGACTGGATTCCAACAAGCACAACAAATCCAGCCTATTACAATTATTCATTTTCTTTTTCCAAAAATGATAGCTAATGCAGTTGCCAGTGACACACTGTCAAAAGCTGAAAGGGTAAAAATGACAACAAAGAACCCCACCTCAGCTGAAGGTCTCAAAATTTTATTTGAACTCTTAGCCCTTTCCAATTCTTTAACTGTCTTCCCTCTTTTTTCTCACTTCTAGAAGCATTCAGTTAGAGGTAAAACAGACTGTTTTTTTTTTTTTTTTAAATTAATAGTAGTCTGTAGCCTTGGGAAAAATTGGTTAAAGTTTCTCCTAAAGTTTCAGAACCTGATTTTATTGTTTTATGCTACACAGTTGTAACGTGATGGACAGTGCAGCAATGACAGCGAAGTAGCAAGATCCTAGGCTGTGGCAGATGAGGGCTTGCTCAAATGCAACAGCCATGAGCACAGAAACAAAGGAAAGAAGCTGCTTGCCTCCAGAAGGCCTCAGGTAGGCAGGGATCTCCAGAAAGATATCCTAACCTCCACTGCCAACACTCAAATGAGGTCTGGGAAGGGGTGGATCCTGGCTCCATCCCTTCCTGTCACAGCTGCATTGCATGCACCTGAGCTCCCCTGGGTTGGCCCCACCTTCCCACCAGGTGCTCAGTCACTGGTTCAGGCCATGACTTAGCATTTCCACTACAACAGTGAAAGCCATTATTAATATCTTTGTCTTTTGAGGTCTTTTCATTCCACTGAACGTAGTATGGCATGCTTCCGACTACATAAAAGGTATCACAAAGTAGACTAACCTTGAAAACATTTGATTATATCTTAAAATTTTGCCAATTATATATAAACTCCCTGACATCAAACCAAGAAGAATCATATCAGCTAAACAGGCAGGAGAGAATTCAAGACTTTCCAGTTGTTTTTTAAAATATAATGGTTGGGGGTGTTGTTTTTTTCTTTTTTCTCCCTATAGTCTTTTTCTTATTGAAAAGTCAGCTGTGATTGCTGAAGGAATGGAAATAGTAGCAATTCTACAGGAACGAAGGTCTTGAACTATCAAAAAACTTTAAATACCTCCAGTTGTCTTCGGCAGAGCTAAATCAGACTCTTAACATTTAAAAGTTTTCTGAGGGAAGAAAACAAATTTAGCACACTCATGCTCAAAGAGAAAACTATCTTTACTACATAAATGTTTATTTTTTCCAAGTATATCCAAAATTTAGTTTAATAAACTCTTGAAGGTCCAGATATGCTATGATCCAAGGCAAAGATTAAAACCATGCAAGATTTATCTGCTTAACTGCTTTCACCTGCAAAAAACTAATATTTCTGATGCTTTAAAGAAATTGCACTTTATTTCAAAGCTGAATTTGCCTGAATCACCAGCCACCAGTTCTGTTAATGACTTTCTTATCAAAACTAAAAGGTGTCCGCTGCTTCATTCTATCTACACATACACACATTCTAAGCCACCATCCAGTCCTGCCCTTCATATACTTCATCTTCGTAAGTTTCACACTGCAATACTTGTTTTTCAAATCCTTTCTCATTTTTGTGACTTTCCTCTGAACTTTGTTTTTGCCATCATATTTTTGAGGCATTGACACAGAACAGGGCACAATACTCTAACATACTTGCTATTGTAAAATCCCCGAAACATTCCCTGTTTCTATTCAAAAGACTTGTACTTCATGCATCCAAACATACTGGTTTATTTTGCCCCAGCACTGTAGCAACAGAGCATATTGAGGTAATTATCTACTGAATAGTGACAGAAAAAAATAATATATAATATAATAATATCTGAAGTAACCCGCAAAGAATAAATCTCTGACAAATGATTATTCAGGATGATCTCAAAAGCATTGCTGTTCGTGAGTATCCCTTAACTGTCTGCTACTTAACCTGTTTCTAATTATTGAAGAATGCCCTTTGCTGAAGAAATTGAGGCAGAGTAGGATGGAAGCAGAGGGTGGAATGCAGCATGGCTTCAAGTCATGAAGAGGGAACTGGTAGGAAGCTGAGTTGTCTGGGAGGTCTCCATTGGACTCCCATTGGCATGGGAAGCAGGATGGGGAAGCTGCATGCAGTCCTGGAAATACTGTTCTCAAGTTGTGGGAAGCTAAAATCAAAGAATCCTCAGAGTTGGAAGGGACCTCTGAAGGCCATCTAGTCCAACTCCCCTGCAATGAAAAGGGACACTACAGCTAGATCAGGTTGCCCAGGGCTTTATTCAGCCTTACCTTCAAAGTCTCCACAGACAGTGCATCAACCATATCACTAGGCAACCTGTAAATGGGAGATAGGAATAAAAGTGAGGTCTCTTCTTCTCTGCTCAATCCCCAGTCTAAATGCAGGTAACGCTGAGAGGACATCTTAGTGCAGTCTGCAAAGGAAGGCATAGAGAAGACGGAAGGAGGCTCTCCCCACAGCCATACCGGAAAGTCAAGTGGAAATGGGTACATGCTGGAAAATACAAAATGCCAACTGGATGTGTAAGGGACTAGAATAGGTGCAGAAATCTCCATTCTTGGCGTTATTCAAACTTGGTCTGTACAAGGCCCAAACCAACTACACTAAGTGGGTCTGCTTTGAGCAGGGCTAGACTACAGAATCTCATGAGGTCCCTTCCAACCTCCATGTTTCTCTATCTCTGAATCACTTTCCAGGACCCCTCCTTCTCACTCATGAGTGTAACTTCTAGGGCACTTGCTCTTTAGGTGCAGAGCCCCCCCATTCATCAACCATACTGCTCTTCTCCAGGCCGTTTGCCTTCCTGAGCTATTTAGGACAAGGCTTTAGGACAAGGCCTGTGAAGGTAAGAGGACAGTATGATGAAGAGCAAACAGGAGGAGGAGATGAACAGGGTGAGTAAAACAGGCCCAGACAGCCCTGCAGCCCTGCCATCCTGCTGCCCTGGAGGAGAGAACAGAGCTCTAGAAACACACCACCCCCCATATTTGACTTCTTTTGGCACGAGAGAGAGGCAGAGAGAGAGGCAGAGAGAGAGGCAGAGAGAGAGGCAGAGAGAGAGGCAGAGAGAGAGGCAGAGAGAGAGGCAGAGAGAGAGGC